>NW_026030018.1:67085-150979 GCF_019186545.1 Solanum stenotomum | reverse complement strand
CCCCCCCACCCCCTACCAGCCCCCACCCCCAAAAAAAATTAAGTTTGTTTTTAAAAAATATTTTCAATTTCAACAATTATTTTCTACTCTAGTAAAAATAAAAGAAATTTTTCAAAAACATTTTTCATTCATAAATCAAACACTAAAAATCTTTTTCGGAAAATATTTTCTACTCACCAACCAAACATGAGAAAATAAGTCAAAAATCAACTTGTTTTCCAAGAAAACATTTTCTAGGAAAACATTTTCCATGGAAAACATTTTCCTTCATACCAAACACATCCTAAAAGAAAAATCTATTGTCATTAAATGTACGGATAGCCAAATTAAGCAAGAGTTGATAATTCAGGTTATCATTGTTGTGATTCTAATACTACCAACACTACCCTAGAAACTGTAGACCGCTTGCTCTGCTAACTGCCAAGACACCCATGCTAAAAAGATATAGAATGAATGAATTTGCACGCCCATTATTAAATCAAGAAAGTATTGATTAAATATTTTCTATATTATCTTTGTAATCACCTTTTTTTTTTCAAAGTGTTCATATTTTTTATAAAATTTTCAAGAAGATTTTAAAGGGGTGAATTAGTAAAATTATCTTCCTATTATAATTTCTTAAGCACCGTCCAAAATGAAAAGTGATCAATTAATATCGGACGGAAAGAGTAATAAGGGTAAAATTGTAAATTTATTATATCAATCATTATTTTTTAATTGATATTTCAAGTCAAAATTTGATAAGTAAATAGGAATAGAGAGTATATTGGTAGGGGTCATGCTAGTTAACAAGTTAACTATGCTAACCCCCACCACCACTACAAGGAGGATTTGGTTTAAAAAAAATAAAATGTAAAAATATCAAGTTAACCCAGACATCACAGTTAAATATAAAAAAACAAAAATATTTTTTTATTCAAATGATAATAAATATTACTCCATGAGTCCTTTAGGGTTTTCGATTATTGGCGTATAAAGCTAGGAACTAGCAAACAAGCAATTGCAAGGAAAAGGTCAACAACAAGAAATAAGATATACATATAATAGAGTAAAGGATATCTCTTTTAGCTGTAACTATCATGAAATATAACCTCTCTTTTTTTTCAAGAAAATGATTGGAAAAGACACCTTTTAATGATCTTAACTTTTGATGGGAGATTTGTTAGAAATAAAATCAAGAGATGCTTGAAACTTGAAAGCGACTTAGCAAATACACGACAAAATCTACTTAATAAGTGTAGTTGTTTTCAAGGTCCCATAAAATAAATTCCAAATACTAATTAATTTACTTTTTTCTACATCTTGGAAAATTCGTAGAAAAATTAAAAACCCTACAAAATAAAATGACAGCCTTGACACTCATCATACTTTCCTTATTTTAATAATAATTTAATTTTAAAAAAATTGTTTTACTTATTTTTATGCCATAACATTTTACGTTTCTTAAATTTTATGTCGAGACAAATTCGATACGAGTCTATAGTGCTACCAAACCACTGCTTCTTTGAAGCAGTGGGTTCAGAATCTTTCATATATAGTACATTATTTTCAACCTGCAGTTTCTACATACAAACTATAGTAGGCTTGAGCCAAAGACAATGGGTCCTTTGAACCCACTTTTTCTATGGTACATTTGCCACAAAAATAAAACCCCAACAAGAAAATCAAACACACACAAAAGGAAAAAAAAAAAACTGGCTATGCTAATGAAGTACTGCATGGATAGTTTTTTTCCTATTTACTTAATGACAAACTGGTCCTGAGTCCTCCATTTGAATCCCCACTTCAGCTAGCCTCTTCTCCTTGTACACGTAACGTTTTGCACAATAGAAAAAAAGTATCACGTTCAATACACTCAAAATCGCCAAAAGCCAATAGAAATTAGATAGTTTCCCTTGGTTAAGATTATCAGCTAGCCATGGCCTTGATTTCGCGGTCACCTTGTCTACGATCGATACTAAAATCGAACTAAAGAAAAATCCAAGCGAAATCGTGCTAATAAATAACCCGGTACTCATAGTCTTCATCCCTTTAGGACACTCTCTTAAGAAAAAATCAAGTTGTCCAATGTATGTAAAAGCTTCACCTCCTCCAACAAGCAAGAATTGTGGCACCAACCAAAACACACTCATGGGAATCACCGCGTTCGGATTGTTAGTCAATCCGTGAGATTGAGCAACGTTCAATCTCTTTATCTCCGTTAAAGCAGCTGCAATCATCGCGAAAATAGACGTGACTAAGCCTATTGCAATACGTGTCAAAGGGGTGAAGCCATGTGGACTGTTCAGGTACCGGGCACATAAGGGTACAATAACCCTATCGTAGAAAATAATAACAACCATAACACTTGCAACGAAAAAGGCGGTGAGTGAAGCCGGAGGAATTTCGAAGGATTTTCCGATGTGCCGATCCATTGTTGTTGCTTGTGACACGGAAAATGTTGTCATTTGAGCATAGACAGTCCAAAACATAATTGACGTGCCCCATGTTGGTAACATTCTAATTACCAATTTAACTTCTTCAACATCTGTTAAAGTTGCTAGGTTCCAATTATTCAATATTGCTGTCCCAGAAAATTCACTAGAAGAATCTTTAATAGCTGCTTTATCCAAGAAACTGCAAATAACAACAAAAAAAAACATAGCCAAAAAGTAATTAAAATGTTGCCCACATGCTTGGAAGATAGTGTTGATCAATTGGTGATTTGTATTGTTGCTATCAAAGATTGGCCTACCCACGTGAATAATTACAATTCCAGCAGCTCCATTATTTGTTTTTTTACATTATTTAAATAAATAATGCAAGACATCGACGCAAACTTCAAATAATTCACTCGACATATAGTAAACTTGATTTCTTACCTAACTACAAATTGAATTTTCTTTATTGAAATACTAGTACAAGTCACCTGCTTATGAATTTAAGAAAAAACGAGGGACTTGAGTAAAAAAATAAGTGTACCATGTAAAAGTTTCAAATTACTTGAAACCTAGCTAGAAATTTTTGGGAAAAATATTTTTGTGTTATAATAGTCGCAATTAAAGAGTAAAAAATACTCACCGGAACTCCTTGCTGTGAGGCAACTTTTGTTTATCTTTAACGTTTTCATCTCCAATAATATCATCAATATTGAACAAAACGGTAGAATCAGACGGTAATTTCATATGCCTTTTTCTCCAAGCAGCAATAAATACAGAAGCAAACTGCGCTAACGGACTCCCAACAAGTTTCTTGAACCGGTACCTTTTCGTACCGGATAAGAAAAACACAAGACCAACTAAAATCGCGCACGCACAAATTCCATACCCGAATTTCCTTCCAACTTTATCCTGAATGTACACGAGTATTGTCACCGCAGTAAGCGCTCCAACATTAATTAGGAAAAAGAACCAACTGAAGAATTTTATCATCCGTCCTTTTTCCTTTGGGTCGGACTCATCAAATTGGTCCGTCCCAAAGCCCGAGACACTGGATTTCAGGAATCCAGTTCCTAGGGCAGTCATGTAGAGGGCGGTGAACAGGACGGCGAGCTGTTTGCCGTTTGCGGGGATGCATGATGGGCTTCCGAGATTACATTTTGGAGGTTGTAAGCTTGGGATTATGGTCGAGATTGTCAAAATTGTCACACCCTATTAATTAAAAAATAATTAATATAAAAATAATGTAAAGATAGAACTGTTCACAATTTGGTTAAAAATTGATAATATTACATTTGATTTTATTTAAGACAAATCAAACAAAACCTATTGGCTCTCTGAGATAACTAGACAAGAGTTTTGAATGATCTCTTAGTTTTACTAAAATGATTGTGACTTTCGTGATACTAATATTAAAAAAAATAAAAAAACAGTGAAATAAAGTAAAATTTAAGGCCTAGCCTCTTTTGTTTATACTTATAACTATTAATGATTTTTATTCTAATAAAAGATTATTGACACCTTGTCTAGTGATATAAATTCGAGAAAAAGAGTCAAAAAAATAATTTTACGCAATATGCTCATCACTTATTGCATACATAAGAAAAGGAAAAGGTTGATTGGTGACTATATATATATTTATTTAGTTCCAACATTTTAGCACTCTAAATGTGAATGAGGTCACTTAATTACCAAAATGTTTCTAATTTTCTTATTCATTTTGGGCAAGAAACATCGACACTTACTATTGCTTGAACAGTGGCTCCGATGCCAACGGTAAGATACCTGCAAACGATTAAACCAAGAAAAAAAAAATCAAAAACATGCTAAGTAAACACATTTAGTTTTCAAATAGATATTGTATCTAACTCAATTTCAAAAGTTAGCTCAAGAAGCGAGGATTGTCCAAATCATATTAAAAAGATCACTAAGTACCTTCCGAGGAAAGTGTCAGCAACGTAGCCACCAAACAAAGTGAGTATATAGGAAGTTCCCATAAAGTTAGTAACAATGTTGGCAGCGCTAGCATTTCCTAAATGCATTGTTTTAGTCAAGTACACCACCAAGTTCACAGCAATGCCTAGCGTTACTAGCCTCTCCACAGCTTCAACCCCTGATAAATAATATTACACATACAAAAACTATATGTCAAAAACACAACAATAGATCTATCTACTAACGAAAATATAAAAAAGGATGGGTTGATTTTACAGATGATCACTCAAAATAGTTATTGTCTCAGAAAATCAACTTTCTGACATAATTATTATTATCAGAGTGAACATACTAGAAACCAACTCCTAAAGGATGTGGTGGACACGGTTTGTACTCTGGAAGCATTTTATCCATTAGTGAACCTATCTGACTCGAATCTGGGACGATATATATATTCTAGATTTATACGGGATAATTTAAAAAGTAAAAAAATAAATAAAGTTATTACCTAAAATCATGGCGGCACCAGCCCAACCACCAGAGGTAGATCTAAGGGCAGGTCTTCCTTTGTAATCCCAGGCATCTGGAACAACTTTTGTTTCTTGTTGTGTGTGTGGAAGGGCCATTTTTTTACCCTCTTTTTTTGTATTTTTTATGTTTCATATGAGACAGAAAAGAGGATAAAATTAGAGGTATAATAGGAGGAGATTTTAAAGGAATATATATGAGTAGTAAAACTCAGACTATGGCAGACTGAATTGATTCCTTCACCCTTTTATAGGAGAGAGTTGTGTGTTGTAGTATTCTTGTTTCTTTAATATTCAAATGTAGGTCCATGTCTAACGGGATGGTTACACTCACGGGTCATTTTGTATGCGAGATAACAATTTCGAGATAAAATATAAGTATAAAGAAGGGCAAATTTGTCAAGTCATTGTTGATTTAAATTTATTTTAAATAGATTTAAAGAATGATTACTAAAAAGAGAAACCCGAAGCAAGGTCTCTATTGGTATTGATATTAATGTGTTTGATTATTATTGTTATTTAATTTCAAAATTGTTTTATTGTACATAAAATGTGGAATAACTAATTATATGAGATATATCAAATCTTCGAAATATTTGTATCTATCAACCAGATCCATTCCTACCCATGCTTAGTTGTCTTTCCTTTATCTTCTTTATATATGGTAAGTGAATTTTAATGGTCCAGAGAATCTTATGATAACATAAATGATTGATGGTGAAGTGAACCTTTTTTCCTCATATCCGTGAACTTTATTACTCTAGCCCCTATTCAAACCTTTGGGGTATACTTCATTGAAGTTACTCAATTTTTTTACCCTATACTCCCTTCCAATATTTCTTGAATTCTTTAAAATTGTTGATGTATTCGTTTTAAGGTTTTCAAAATATGTACTTTGGAAGTATTTAGTATGCACTCTTTGACTGTCCGAGAGCAACATAGCTCCGGCCTCCTTTCCATGTTAGACTACAAATCTTCACAACTTTTTTCTTTCGATAAACAAGTTTCATAAGTGGCATTTTTAGTTTATTGTTTTTTCTTCACCCACCTAACCCCCATCCCACCCCTGCCACCAGGGGCGGACCTAGGTGAAGCCTAGGGGGTTCACCCGAACCCCCTCGTCAAAAAATTACACTATATATAACGTCAAATTCTGATTTTATGTGTGTATATATTAAAATGAACCTCCTAAAAATAAAGAACATACTTGGCTCAGTTGATAAGTGGTTCATGAAATGCCCTATGTCACGGGTTCAAATCTCATTGGCAACATTTTTTCCTCTTTTTAATGCTTTGGAAAATGGAACTTCTCGGATTAGACCTTCTTCTTCTTTTTCATTATTTTTTCCTTTTATTCCATTTCTTCTTTTTAATTTGTCTTTTTTTAAATTTATTAGACACAATTCTTTTTGTTTTTATAATTTATTCTTTTTATATCTATTATTCATTTTGTTTCAACGTAACTCTTTTTTCATATACGTTTGAATAACTTTTTTTTAAAATGATGAATTATATTTAACTTGAAATTGAGATAGAAATACAATTTATTTTTAAAAAAAATGTAAATTAGATGTAATTGAATGAAGAAACTTAAATATTGTCAACATCCTTTTAAAAATATTAATTTAATAGAATTCATGAAATTTCTTTTATATTTTTAGTTCTATTTTAGAGAGATGGAAACTAAACTTATTTGATTTATTCGTTATTTGTTTTTTTTTTTTTTACAAATTATGACTAACCTAGTAAATTGAACTATCTGAACTAAAAAAATTGACGATGCTATTTGTTTATCTTCTGAATATGCATTATAATATTAGTAACTCTATTCTTACTAAAGAATCTTGACGATTTTCATAGTAATATTTGATTGAATGGATACTAATTTAAAATTTTTAAAAAGTGAAATATAAAGTAAAACATTACAAGATAAAAGTACAGAAAGCACAAGAAATTTTAAGAATGCTCGATGGAGCATGATAAAAGTAAAAAGAAATGTTTAATACAATATGATAAAGTGAGTTAAATTTAGCATGACAAGGTAAATATCTTTCTTCCCCGTCTCGCTCCCTTTTTCATCATTTAATTTTCATGTGTTTTAGGAATTAACTTATGTAATATATAGTCGATCCACTAAAATTCTTATCAATGCATCTTTGTCCTCGATATCTTTGGTTAGTTTAGTCTTTACTTTTATGAACCAATGAAATATCTATGGTTCTTGTACAAAGAGCATGCCGAGGGGCTACTATGCTCACCGCACACTTGCATTACCACTTGAACTTCTTCTTTATATTTCAAACCCCCTGAGCAAAAATTTTGGATCCGCCACTGCCTGCCACCCCCGAGGCCTCGCTTCCCTCCCCTTTCCCCTCTCATAATATTTTGCTAAATTACATATAAATACTCTTAAGATAAATATTTCTAGCAGTGCCTTATTTTCTTTTATTTAAGTGAAGGGGCAACATTCAATAAGATGGCTGAAAGAAAAACAGCCACTATTGTTGGATTAAGGGTCAACCTATTTGGTTATAGCACCTTCATTTTCTAAGTCAAGTTCCTCTCTATTTTTTTAAAATCATCTTTAGCTTCCAAATTTCTAACTTAAAATATAGGTGACACATGTCCATTTTAATAATAACAATAATTGCCTAAATTTAATTAAGTAAGATAAGATCTTAACCATTATTAAGGGAATATTTCCATAATCAATTTTCTAAACTTTGAACGCCCCAAAAATTTCTAAACTCAATGAATTATTGGTGAAGTTTGAAATATGAAGTTAATTCGAACTTTAGATCATTTCTTTCTTTTTTTTCTTCATATCCACATGTTAGCTTTTTATGTGTTGTCACGAGATTAATGTTGATTTTTGTTGTTAATAGATGCGCGAAGCTAGTAGCCCACGTACAGGTTCGGTCGAACTCAATAGATTTTACTCAAATATTATATTTGTGTTAATAAATTCATTATATATATATATATATAGTTATTCAATATTAAATTCAGTTATTATAATTTAAAATCATCATTATAAAATTCATAACTCATAAAGTTAAAATTCTAGCTCCAATTTCTAGACGAATATGTTATATGGGGCATGGTGTTGTCACTTTCAGTGTTACTGGTTGACTTAATTAGTGTTCCCAATTCTATTGCTGGTGCTTGTCGATCGATCGTGGGAATATAATTGATATATACATACATTGTTTGTGGTCCTTGCAATTCTTATTCATTATCATACTATATTGCGTTTGGTAGCTACCCATATTTTAGTCAACATCTAATTATAGACTACTCATATTAGCTTTTTCTGCTTGCATGGAAAATTTACCCACAACTATATAACACCAGAAACGATACAGTATATATATAGTGTGATTGAGTTTTCACTTGTAGCAATTTCAAACACTGGCATCCCAGAATGGGTTACACTGTGCGATCCAAATTTAATTGGGGCTTCAATACAGGCTTCGGACACTGCGTGAAAAATAATTTTAAAAAAACTTCAAACACCAACTAGAGTTTTATCCAATTTTAAGCTAAAGTATAATTTTCATCCAAATAATTTTTTTATACATTACTGGGACAAGCTTGGTATACTGTCTTCCCTTTATCAGCAGACGGTATAGTCGCATTGCAATTATTCCACCAGTACGGGTCACTTTATCCGGATGTAACAGTGTAGTAGCAACTGCAGACGGGGTCGGCATGAGACGTCATAGTGATTGATTAGCCGTCCAAAAAGTATATAGCTATCGGAAAATATAATTGGCAAGACAGATTTTTGGCACGAAATGACATGAGCAACAAAAATAAGGTATTTTCGTAATTTTGGTGAAAAGTTAAAGGTATTTGGGTAAATTCATTTATTTCGTGTACCTAAATTACCCTCAAAAGTAAAATCACTTTATTTTGCCAGGTGGAAATCGGGTCCCACTAAAAAGAAGAAGCTAAAAGGCTCCATTTCTTTATTATTTTTCTTCAATTCCATATCTTCTTCTTCTTTTCCGTTTCTTTTTGTAATTTTATTATTTTTCGTATTAATTAGTTTATTTGTCAAATGCTAAAATTTAATTATTTTTAGTAGAATTAGCCGTGATTTAGTTTGGATAATTTTTTTATTAAATAAATTAATTTGATTTTTGAAATGTTGAAATTAAGTCAAATTAATTAAGTCGATTTTTTTTATCACTTTTTTTTTTCTATTTGGTTTTGGTCGATAATTTGATTTTTCAAACGTTGAAATTAAGTCAATTTTTTTATCACTTTAATATTTTTAATTTTTTTTCTATTTGGTTTTGGTCGATTAGAATATATATGATAATGTAAGAAATTGATCTAATTATATATAGGATCCTTCAAAAAATGTATGCATTATCTAAGAATTTAATTATTTCTAAGAAATATGATAAATTCGTTCCAACGATTTTTTTTTTTTACAAAAAGTTAAAAATTTAGTTGTGATATACTATGTCTTGATGATGCTTGATTTAAATAAAAATAATCAATTAAAAAGACATAAGTTATTTTGAACATGAAAATTCATTCTTGACATTCTTAAAATAAAAATATAAATTAAAATACGAAGTAAATGCAAATAACTTGATTGTTATAAAGAGAAATACATGAATAGAACAAAGAATTTTTTTTTAAAAATATTTATAACATTTTTTTAATTTAAATTTTTTTATATATGATGAAAAGAGTTATATTAAAAAATCAATGTATAATATTTTATAAACAAACACAAAACAAAATATCTAAATTCTCATATTTCGTATATATCATTCTATAAAATACATACAGAAAAATAAAAGGTTCAAGAAATTAATAGGCAAAATTTTACGATTTTTTTATTTGTAATTTCATTACCTTCAATTTCTTCCATTTCATTCAAAAATTAATTCAAAATTTTCTTGCCACATTCACTTTATTTTTTCTCTCAAATAAATAATACCGTAAAATATGCATATTAGACATTTTGGGCAAGTCTTAAAAATTCTTTATAACTCTGACAAATGAAGTAACGTAGAGGAGGAAAAAAGAAAGTCGAAGGAATTTTTTTAAAAATGAATGAAAAAGAGTAAGAAGATGAAAGAAAATGAAATAGTTAGGGTATGGGTCCCATTCGTACATTTGGCAGCCAACAAAAGCCTCATACAAGTGGTTTTCTTTTTTGGAGGGAAATACAAGTGGTTTTGGAGGCAAAGGGACATTTTCGTCATTTACCCGTGTCTTGGCAATTCGTGCCAAAATTCTGTCTTGCCAATTAGCACTACTCGTTTTATAGCTATTTACCAATTCGTCCCTAGATTCAGTGTACACTCTTTTACATTAAAGAGTGAATACAAATGACATTTTATCAATCAATCAAGTAGTTTGTTTTTTTTCGTTAAAGAACTAAAAAACAGTACATGAATTTTCATTTTATGAACCATCCATCACTGTCAATAAAAATGGTACAACGTCTTTCTTGGATAGCTCCTCTGCTGGAATATAATTCAATGGTCCATATCGTTGTAGATCAACTCGATCACATGCCCCTACAACAACAACCACATACAAAATATATTCCCACGTAGTAGAGTTTGGGAAAAGTACAGTGTATACATACTTTATCTCTACCTCAGAGGTGAGCTAGAGAACTTGTTTCTGATGAATCCTCGATTCAAGATATAAATAATTTTTAAAAAAACGTAATAAAAGTAGAAGAGACAACAAAATAATTTTACAGATAGTATGGGATCGTAATAATCAGAACATCATGCAGAAAATCATGTCAAGTGACTTACCTATTATGAACAATAATAATGTTATAATATACGAAACAAAAAGAGCAAATACTAGTAGAGATTTTTTTTGTACTTTCTTGTTTCTATCTAGAAAAAAAATAACGTTTTTATTTTATCACATGTTCCATATTTACTTTGTATGGTGATGAGGAGGACCAATTTTATGCCAAGTCCTGTTAGAAGAGGAAATAATGTTATAATTTTCTAAAGAGAAACTAATATTTGTGGCTTAAAATTTTCATATAAGTATTTTCTTTTTTAATATGTTCAGAATATCGCCACATTTTTATTTGGAAACACTCTAGCTAATTTTAATATCTTTTTAGTGGGAATGATATGTTCTTAAGGAAGGATGTTTTTTTTTTAAAAAAAAAATACTAATATTAGTTTTGATATTATTTAGTAATACTTTATTTGATAGTGTTTTTTTATGTATATCAATATAATTAACACTTGTTATTCTTATATAGTTATATATTACAAAGTAGTAAATCAGAACATTAATAATGTCAGTTTATAATTAATACTTGAATAAATATTGATTAAAGATATAATTGCTCTTGAAATCCTTTAAAAAAAAACAAAGCTAAACAAATGTGGAGGTATTTTCGTATACAAATAATTTTATTAAGATTCATGTAAAGGCATGTTTTTTTATATATACAAAATAAAATGGTGAATAAATTAAAAAAGAATTTCAACATTACTAATACATCTTATTCTGTATTATTCTTATATACCTTACTAAATTAAACGACACTTTAATCATTCAAATATTATACATAACATATTTGTAACACGTCGAACACAAGTTTAGAGGCAAAATATGTGTTATCCATTTTTCTTTCTTCAATTAAATAAACTCGTGATTAAAAATGAGATGGAGGGAGTAACACATGTTCCAAGAATAATATTCCCTCTGCCCCTAATTACTTGGCCATATTTTCTTTTTTAGTTGTCCTTTATTACTTGTCCATTTTGACAAATCAAGAAAGGACAAAAAATGTTTACCCATTATACCCTCAATTAATTACTTTGAAAATGGTAGAACTAGTTTTTAATTCATCTACTTCATAATTAATAGGGGTAAAATGGTAAACTCACTATATCAATTATTATTTTCTTAATAAATGTGTCAATTCAAAAGTGGACAAGTAATTAGAGACAAATGAAGTATTTAACAAGGTCGGCCTTTCTTAAACAAAATTAATTAGCATTATTAATAAGGAGAATATATAAAAGATGTGGATCAAATCAACTGATAGACAGTTTAAGATAGGTCGGTGTAAATGAATAATAATTATGTAGATAATAATGATACTTTAATTCCAGATTAGATTGTCCTTTAATTAAGAACTCTTAACGCCATGATGTTTGTCTTCAGCTGAGATTAGATGTGACGGATCTAGAGCATAACCTATGAATTCACGATAATATAACTTTTACCAAAATTTTACTAAAAAATATACTGTTATTATTATTATTATATATTAACTTAAAATCATGTGAGAATTCATAAAATTCAAATTTTGAATTCATATGTTTTTACGCTATCTCATTCAACATAATACACCCATTTATAAGTTAATGAAATAAGAAAAAGAGTCTGATATACCTCTCAATTTTGTCATTTAGAACTAATATACCTTTCGTTGGCTCATATGTACCCTTATTGTTATACAAATGACTCACATATATCCCTACCGACCGTTATAAAAGGAGCTCACATATACTCTTCATCTAACAAAAGTGAAAAAATTAGTTTTAAATTTATATTTTTGACTTTTAATTTTTTAAAAAATCATGTGGTATATATGATCCTTCTAGCAAAGTTCAAGGTAAATTTTAATCTTTTCATACATAAATTGTTTTATGACTTCTTTGATTATCATTATTTGAGTTTTTTATTCTTATTTTATTTTTTCTTTCATTCTTTAGTGTAAAGAAAAAAAAATTAAACTAATTTTTTTATAGCTATATTATAATTTAAAACTATTTTTTCCGGCTATATTGTAATTAGTTTATGTATTTGTAAAAAAAATAAAATTGAAGCACGTTTAATAAATTTTACAAGAAAAATAGAGAAACATAAATAAACTTGACTATCAAAATAAAAAATTTAAATTAGTCATTGAAACAAAAAAGCAAAAAAATAAACTTGTGAGGAGGATCAAATATACCCCATATGGATTATATTTATTTTTTAAACAATAATCAAAAAATTAAATTAAAAAACTTTTTTCACTCCCGTTGGAGGAAAAGGGTATATGTGAGCCATTTGTATAACAATAGGGGTATATATGAGTCACTTTCATAACGAGAGATATATCAACTCTAAATAACAAAGTTTAGTGGTATATCATGCCCTTTTCCCATGAAACAATTATATGTGCACCAAGAGTGCCGTACATAAAGCTAACTTTATCTACAAGGGTTGTGGTGGAGACGTGAAATGATAAATACTCTTTCATTCTTAACTAGATGTTTCATATTTGAGTCCTCTGAATACAAGATTTCCTTTGTTAGGAAGCAATTTATCTCAATACAAGACTGACTCCATCACTTCAATATGAATACTGAACATCGGGTGAGAAAAAGAAAAAAAATAAAAATCAACTTGTTAGTGAAAAGAAATAAAAAAAGATAAATACATTCTCCAGAAAGGGTAATGCTGAATGACCAGAAAATTTGGCTAGAAATTTAAAAAATCTATAATATCTTTTTTATTTTAAAAGAAACTAATCTTTTTTCCATTTTTTAATTAAAAAATATTTAAATTAAAAGGATAAAAATGTTCAAACAGATAAAATAACATAGTGTAAAATATGTTATTTTATCATTTTGACCAAATTTTCTGACAAAAAAGATTTTTCCCTCGGTATTTAAAGGTAAACACATGGGGACTGGGGTGGAAAGTGCAGCATCTCAAAGTAAAATAAGGGGAAATCCAAACAGATTAAAAAAAAAAAAACAGAGAACATGAAGCATGAATTGGTGTTTGAGATAACTGCGACAAAATTTTAAAGCGTATACCACTATGTTTTTAATGTTTCGTCTTTGTCCAACGCATTTATATCTCATAACAACACTAATTGAATCTTTCTTCGACTTCAGCAAATCCCACTATCTTCCAATAACCCATTATCATCACAATTATGTTTTTTAAGAACTTTACACAGTTCTAACGCCCCACATGTTTACCAAAACTTATTCCTATGGTTATAGTTTCATATTAGTTCGAAACTCCGATCAAATTGATGGTCGATTTGTTTGAATTTGGATAACTTTTGTTTTGGGAATTGAATATTGTTTTATTCCTATTTTACTTGGGTTTAATGTCGTCTTTATCTCTATGTCACGATCCAACCCATCGGGACGTGCAGACACCTACTCTAACACCTAAGTAGGAGAACCCTCGATTTTCAACCCGTTTAAAGTATGCGAAAGATTTAAGAAAGCTAAAAATAGAAGAAATTTATGTAGACTTAACAAATAAAAGGGTTTAAAAACAATTCAGAGTTAACTTGTAAAGTAATTAACTTCTCCAGGGATCTAATCTAAACAGGTACAAGAGCTACTAAGAGTACAAGGTATAACAATATTATAAATGATGCAGCTCCCACCACATGGAAGAAAAAGTAGAAGCTGTTGGAGATTGTCTTCGTCTTTACCTATGAAACATCACTGACCCTGCAACTAGACTATGCCAAAAAGGCATAGCAAGAGTAGTATCAGTACAACCACACGTATTGGTAGACATCATTGGTCAACCCGATGCCCACCACATAATATAAGAAATCGACTAGCAAGAAACATGCAATAAGACTGTTCACTCATCCATCTTTATATTTTTTTGCGCTTACTATTTCCAGATACTTTAACTCATAATAGTACACTTGACTCCAACCCCTTACCCGATCCATCCTTGATCATAGCTTAACCCTTCTATCTCTTAGAGGAGTTTCCGGATATAACCACTACCACCCGGCCAACCACTCACGACACGCCCATACTTCTTCCACGTCACCACTCAACCCTTGACCCCATGGTACTTTTATCAAGGCTTGTTAACCACTTAAATACTACTCCCCCTCCGGGGGGAAACCCAACTATTAACACTACAACATAACACCACCCCAATCTTCAACGACAATACACATGACCATTTTTCTAAATAATAAAGATAACACCGGACCCTTAGTCCCCACTTACCAATTACCATACCACCTCCCAATTTGGGCCTGACTATTCAGAGTTCATTCATTACGAATATACTCAATTACCTTACGACACCAACAATCCACGTATGCGCGCGCGCGCACACACACACACACATATATATATATATATATTGCGCAATCTAGTTATCAATTCGAGAACAATGGACATATCTACATTCTTTTTAATATGCATATATGACAAGTCAATGGTCCTCTCATGGAACTCATGCCCATATTGTTAGTGCGCCGGATCGTGACACCCGATCCAAGTTATTGTGTTGGAACATGACACCTGTTCCAATATGTATGTCGGTATGTGACATCCGATCCTAGTGTATGCTAGTGTGTCGGAATGTGACACCCGATCCAATGCATGTTAATGTGTCGGTACATGACATCTGTCTCATCAGCACAATCACAATCACAATCACATTCATAACACACATACTTATAGTCATACAATCAAGTATTAGGTTTATGGCATGCAATTGTACATATTTAGTCTTTTCATTAGGTACGATCCATAATATCCCTAATTTCATACATGCATGCACATCACGAAGACATTAACAAGTTTATTTCACAGAACAGGGAATCAACCATCACATAACCCTAGTTCACGGGATAGGACTTCCTCCTACGGTATACGTCTGATGTAAAACTTAGGAATACACGAATAATCATCTTTTTTTTGGTGCACGAAATCTTACGCATGATTTCTACCGTTAATTACCATTATAATACGCAGCAAATCACAGATTTATAACTACTCAATTAATAAACCTAGCCAACCTGGGCGCCAAGCATTCACAGAGGGATTATAGCTCCAATCCAGGATTTTGAACGACGAGACGGTGGATTTTGACCGGAAATTCGCGAGCTATCGTCATCCTTACGCTAGAAATCTCTTTATCCTTCCTTCTTAAGCTTAGAGCAACCTTTTGAGGGTTTCTGGGGTGATCCTCGCCTCTTTCTGGGGTTTTTGAAAAAAGGAGAAAATAAGACTCCGCGTTATTTAAATTTTGTCCCGTCCATCCTGCTTTGGCGGCAACTTATCCCACTAAAGCGCCGTCGCCCTAGCGACATTTGGCCGCTCTGGCGGGTTGAGGGCCCCAAGTTTCCTGACGCTTCTTGATTCCTAATTAACGACGGTTTGGATCGTTACACTCTACGAGTTAGTAATTAAGTATATGTACACTTTATCCTTTTCATATCTCACTTAATGAATTTTACTAGATATATTATTATTATTTGTTTTTGGTTATTGAGTCAAAGCACAAAAATCATATATTTATGGTTGGAGAGATATAAAGATGGATAAGATTGTTGATAGATTCCGTGATTCCTTATTTTTATAGTATTTTATTTTTAAAATATAAATTTTGTTTTACTTAAAAGAGTAATTATTTCTAATTATTACATTCCAAACGACTAAACATTGAATACTGATTGAAAAATGAGAAAGTAGTATACTTTAAGTAGATAATCCATCCATTTTTTACTATTTGTTCCCCTTTGCCGTGTTGACCGTCCCATGTGACATGTTTACTCCCACTCATCGAAAAGGTGATTGTGTACGATAGTGATAAAGTCAGAAAATTGATAAAGAATATATATATATATATATATATATATATATATATATATATATTTTAATTATACTTAAAGTGTGTAAAATTAATTATACATTTATAATAATTAATATTTTAATTTTTATTTATCACATAATTTTTTGATGAAAGATGTGCATCAAACCATGACAATATAAGCAACATATAGTGTAAAAAAGAACTTTGATGAGACAGTGCAAAAGTAGAGTGAAACAATATATAAAATGGAGGTGCCACTTCTGGCAATATATAGAAATAGAGGGCGTGTTTGGTGGAAAACACATTTTTAGAAAATAAGTGATGTTTTTGTAAAAAAAAATTAAAAATATTGGTAAGTGAGAAATACTTTTCAAAAATATTTTTTTAATGTTTTTTTGGTTGGTATATACTATTTAAAAATAATTTTGGAACAATATTTCTTACTTAACAAACCTCAAAATAAAAGTAAAAAACTCACTTATATTTTAAGTAAGAAATGCTGTTCCAAAAGCCTATAATGACATCAGATTTAATGACAATTAACTCATTAACTCTTTGTTAATGTGTATATAAAAGGTTCCTCGAAAGATATNTTAATTATACATTTATAATAATTAATATTTTAATTTTTATTTATCATATAATTTTTTGATGAAAGATGTGTATCGAATCATGACAATATAAGCTATAGTGTAAAAAAGAACTTTGATGTGACAGTGCAAAAGTAGAGTGAAACAATACATAAAATGGAGGTGCCACTTCTGGCAATATATAGAAATAGAGGGCGTGTTTGGTGGAAAACACATTTTTAGAAAATAAGTGATGTTTTTGTAAAAAAAAATTAAAAATATTGGTAAGTGAGAAATACTTTTCAAAAATATTTTTTTAATGTTTTTTTGGTTGGTATATACTATTTAAAAATAATTTTGGAACAATATTTCTTACTTAACAAACCTCAGAATAAAAGTAAAAAACTCACTTATATTTTAAGTAAGAAATACTGTTTCAAAAGCCTATAATGACATCAGATTCAATGACAATTAACTCATTCCGATAAAAAATTTAGTACTCTTTGTTAATGTGTATATAAAAGGTTCCTTGAAAGATATTCTATTTGTTAAACTTCTATATATCAAAATACCATCATGTGTAAACATTTTGTTTAATTAAGGGAAAAGGGTCTGAAAAATACTTCAACTTTGACCGAAATTGTTATTACGATACCAAACTTTATGGAGGACCTTTTACCCCCTGCACTATTTAATAGTTTATTTTAAAGGTATATATGTGCCCACGTGGATACATTACTATTTATAATAATGCAATATTTATGATGTCCACGTGGGTACATATATACCTTTAAAATACACTATTAAATAGTGCGGAGGGTTAAAAGGTCCTTTCCAAAGTTCGGTATTGTAACATCAATTTCGATCAAAGTTCAGATATATTTCAAACCTTTTTCCCTTTAATTAATTACTATTTCTTCCTATTTAATTTTGTTTTTTTAAACAGTGTTGATCAATATAGAAGTACAATTTTGTGAATTTGGTTATTCAGTTGGACGTAAGAACAGGGGAAAAAGAACATTGGATGGCTGAGAAAAACCTTAAAGCTAATTTATTGATGATCGTGGAAGTTGTCCCCTAGCTACTCAATGTTAAGAAAGTTATTTTTGAGACTTTTAAGGAAAATGTGATTTTGAGAAAATCTTTTTCCAAAGTATATGGACAATTAAAATATGAAAAAATTAGAAAATATTTTTTAGATATAGTTTAATTCCATTAACCAAATATAGCAAAAGAGATATAAAATATTCCATGTCGTTGGAGTAAAATAGTGTACGTTTTAGTTGGAACATTTGTTGGACCTTAATAAGAGATTGACACACGTTGGATTGTGAATTCTTGTCTATTGGAATAAAATTTGCAACCACTTATTAAATAAAAACTTAGAGGTTGACTGATTAGGGGAATATAATTATTATTTTGTCGACTCTAGTCAATGCCTCAATGGTTAGAAAACAAATGGTATTAGATAAATTATTAGATTTTTAAAAAAATAATCATAAATCTCTATATATAATTAACATTCGTAGTCCCAGCTCCTAAAATTATTTCGCTACTGCTGTTAAAACTAAACTAAACTAATTTCAATATTTTAACTAGTTAGCGACATGATATTTTAACGATCGATTTTAGGTAGAGAGCCACGAGGTATATATTTCAGGTATGGATCGAGCCACCCTCTCTCTAGGACCGATCCCCCTAATAATAATGAAAGACTTTATTATAATATTAAATCCTTTACTTTGGAGTTTGGACTGAATTATTTCTTAGATACCAACACATATGGAAGTTTGTTATTTTATTTTATAAAAATGAGAACTTTAGAACAGAATCATGAACTTTGTTACCGAAAAATAAAAAAGAATCATGAAATATGTGATNCCTCCCTAGACTATTTAATACCGTATCTTAAACATATATATTTGTCCACGTGGACATAAAAAATAATGCAAAATTATAAATAGTAATGTGTCCACGTTGGCACATATATATCTTTAAAGTACAATATTAAACAGTTCAGAGGGTAAAATATACGATATTAAATAGTCTAGAGAGGTAATAGGTCCTTATGAAAGTTTAGTATCGCAACAACAAATTCGACCAAAGTTAAGATATTTTTCAGACCATTATCCTTTTATTTTATAAAAATGAGAACTTTAGAACAGAATCATGAAATATGTGATTATATAACTGAAAACTCAAAGACAGAGTTATAGAATTACGTTCATGTTTCTACAATTGATTGTACTGAAAATTCCTCGTGAAAGAGAATTTTTCAAAACTGACAAAATGTACTGGAATTATTTCATATATTGATTGAAGGGTATTTTTATTTAAATTTTATGTCCACATTAAAAAATAATTATACATTTTAAACTTTGAATACGCATAAAATAAGGGTGTATCCAATTAATGTTCACTATTTGTACTCCTATACCCCATTGACGTGCCCATGTGACATGTTACCACTTTACTCTCCCACTCATGATTGCATTAAAAAAAAAAGCTAAAAATATTATTTTAATCTTCACTAGGTAGCTTTTTAGTCATATTTTACAATATAAAATTATCATTAATTCGCGGTGGAAAAAACCTTATAATTTCCAATAGTGATTGACGTGATGCCATATTCTTTACAACATCGATCGAGCAAGAGAACTTGACGAGATAAACTAAAAAAGTAGCATGAACCGATAAAAATGAGGTGCCATAATTATATATGTATTGAAATAGAAAAACAAAACGCATATGGTGCAATGTATAAAAATACCATTAGAATGGAATATATAGTATTAGTTGAAACATAGGTGTTGAACCTTATTACCTTAAAAAAAGAAGCAATTGACACGTGATTACGAACTCTTATATATATCGTATATTTTTGTTGGGCAAATAAATTGCAACCATGTATATATTAATTTCTGACTTTTAATGGATAAATCAAACTTTGGGATTGACGGATTGAATACGAAGAAATAATCTTTATTTAATTTGTCGACCTAAACTATAGTTACTCATGACTCATGAGTTTTATACGTTATATCCAATTTTGTCATCATTAGATTAGACAGTTACGTGCGATATAAAAATGAATTATTTTGTGTAACACACATGATTTTTAATGTAGAAAATAAAGTCAGTATTATTAATTATAAAATAAGTCTTTGTTTAAAAAAATTGGAGGTAAGCGTAAGGAAAACTAGAGAAGGAAATTATAATATAGAGAATTAATTTTTTATCAACAATGTGAAAATTTAGATAACCAATCAACTAATCACTAAATTTTTTTCTATTAATTCTAATAAGTCTTTTTATAAAACAAGACCACGTGTGCTATTTTATTTTATTGGTAATATAAGAAAAGTCTTCAGACAAAATAAGGAAATAAATGTAAAGGGAAAGGGAAAGTGTACTAGTACTATTCTAATTGTATAAATTTTTAATGATATTTAAAACATACTATAAGTTAAATCCATTACCTAATTAGAGCAATGATACTATGTAAAATAAGATTAATATTAGAGCTATTTCATTATTTTCACATGAAAACAACTTATTTAATACTCCTTCCATTTTTACTTGATCATTTTATTAAAAATAGATGTCCGAATTTATTTATTCAAGTTGAAAAATTAAGAAATAATACATCTAATAAAATGTATAAGTAAAAGTAATGATAAAAAAAAAAAAGTTACAAAAATATATATAGTAATTTATCTCATTATTTTTAAACTGACAAGTAAATGACATCTGTTCTTTTTTATTAAATATATAAACGAAAAGAAAGTAATTATAAATTAAAGATATATCAAGTAAAACGAATTTAAACGATACAGATATATTTAGTCAGACTCTAGTTTCATCTCCCACTAATCGACGTGTTAAACATCTAAGGCATGATACGTGGAGTTGAGCCATTTTATTATGTCGGCACATTTATAAAACACCACAAAATAATTGACCATCCTCATGTTATGGTGCTCAAATATTATTCAGCATTAAAGGTAAAAAGGTTATATAGGTGCAATATATATTGGAGTATCAAATCTTTTTTGTGAATTATTACACCAATTCAAGAGTCAATCTCTAGACATGGGCCAACACATGGCTGATCCAATCATACACTAGTTGAAAATGATTGTAGTCCAAGCCAATAATTAGGGTTTTAATAATGATTTTCTTAGTGAGAGATTGAATTTTTGTAAATAGATGTCTTTCCCCACATAAATTCAACGAGTGGTTGGTTAACAATAAAAGGGAGAAAGGGTAAAAAAACATATCTTTAAACTAGGTAAAATGAATAAAAATGTTATTTATTTATGGTTTGGTTCGAAAATATCGTTGTCGTCAGTACTTTAATTCAAAGATGTTCTTATTGTTATTTAATAGGTTAAAAATNTAGTTGAAAATGATTGTAGTCCAAGCCAATAATTAGGGTTTTAATAATGATTTTCTTAGTGAGAGATTGAATTTTTGTAAATAGATGTCTTTCCGCACATAAATTCAACGAGTGGTTGGTTAACAATAAAAGGGAGAAAGGGTAAAAAAAATATCTTTAAACTAGGTAAAATGAATAAAAATATTATTTATTTATGATTTGGTTCGAAATTATCACTGTCGTCAGTATTTTAATTCAAAGATGTCATTGTTATTTAATAGATTAAAAATATTTATTTTTTAAATAAATATATTATTTTTTAATACATCCTTTTTCTAATAATACTTTTTTAGATTAACAAATGTTTATCCTACTTCAATTCAAAAAAAATATTTCTCATTTTATTATAATTATTTTTTATCGTTATATAAATAAAAATTAATGATGATATACTATGATCTTATATAGTTATATATATATGACATATATTATTCGTCGAAAGGGTACATGAAGTTATTTTATTTTAATTGATAAAATGAAGAAAAAATTTATTTCCTACATTTTTATTTGTTAAAGTGATTTTAAAAGAAAGAAAACAAGAATATGGTTCTTTAATAATATTTTAATTGGGAGGAAGATTGTTTAGAAAGAAAAGAAATAATATTTGTTCGGAAAAGAGCATTTTTGACCCATTTAGTAACTATAGGGACATTTTTGGATCAAAGTATTGATTGCAAGGGCATTTTTGAACCAAATTATATATTGATGACAAAGGCATTTTTGAGTCAAACTATAAACGAAGGACATTATTGTTCATTTCATATAGTTTAAGGGAATTTTGACCCTTTCCCCTACTACTAATAATAATAAGAATAATAATGCATTTATTGGATTATTTTTCTATTCGATATCTGCATTGAAGCCTGATTACATCAAAACTCGCTTCGTCTAGCTTCGGGAGAAAACGGTTTCCATCGCCCGCTTTCATAGAATAATATCGTGGAAATTCATACTCAAAATTTAAATTCAAAATCTCTAATTAAGAAAAGAGCAACTCCATCCATGGTGCATGCATTAAATTTTGAAGTCTTGGTAATCGACCAGGGAAGAAAATGAAACAGAATTATAAGGGGTGAACACTTGTTTTATTTGGTAAATTCTTTGTATGAGAATTTAATGCGTACAAGATATCTTCTAGAAAGGATTGATGTGAGTTCAATTTCTTTATCAAGAAAACAATAGTCGACTTAATTCGACTCATTTTGGTAAAGGGTCGTTATGTTAGTTACTATAACATAAATATATAATATATTAGCTTTTCGACTTAAAATTAAGGTTCTTATCTACATCTTATTTTAGGACACCTTAATAGAAATTAAACAACAAAGATGGCATCACTGGTGACTCACTAATCAAGTTTAAAAGATAATAAAAAATCAAACGGTATATACACGTATACGTTTAATGTAATTTCTCATGCAATGTTTGATACTTGTATTGAGATTCATTAAATTTCAATTTACGTCGGATGATTTTACATTGAAAAATAATCTGCTTCATAACACAAGTGACTCCATACTCAAGAGCCAAGACTTGAACCCACAACCTCTAATTAATAATGAAAACATATTTACTGCTCCACCACAAATACAGGTGGACTTAGAAGTATATATAATGAAACGTCTTACCTTTCTCTATTTCGATATTATAAGAGATCAAAGTGTTTCTCCCTATTGGATATCCTCTATATTCGTATTCATACCAATAATTATGGAGAGAAAAAAAACATAGCTGACGTGACGTGGCTTGACATTTGATCATCACTTACACTATACAATTAATCAAGATTAATTAATTTAGTTTATATATGAACCGACCTTGATCAGGTGAGTTTTAAGTCGAAAGAAAATAAGTGTATATATGTATATGTCAATTGTCAACTCATGTACCAAATACATAATTTATTTGAATTAATTATTATCTCCAAGAATTTAAGGAAATATGTCTATTGGAGGACTTGAAAGGGCAGCAAAGAGTAGTACACTTATTTTAGTACAATAATTATATAAAATAATAATAATGGGGTTTATATTGTTAATCTGCAGTTGTCTTGAGCTGTATATCCAAGTCATCATGTGACACCTTTGTGTCTTTTTTGTCCAATTATTTTGGTCTCTCCAATTATTTATTCTTACAATACTAACAATGTAAGATTATACTCTAATTTATACTTTAAAGTACTACTCAATGTATTTATTTAATGAGGATAGAGTTGTTGTTTGCTATCTTTTTGTTCCTTTTAGATATATAAAGATACGAAGTATTTTTTTTTATGTATCATTTATCTTTGTTTGCCTCATTGAATCATGTTCGAGTTTTCTCTTCTCATTTTTAATTTATTCAATTATAATTTGCTTCATTGTTAGTTTTCCTCTTCTCATCTTAATTTTTAATTAAAATTTTAATTACTATTACTATTTCCATAATTTCTAGTTATACATGGTTGAGTTTCCTCGTCTCAATTCTACTTTACTTTTCTATTTCTCCCCTTCTAAAATGGAAAAGTTTCCTTTTTAATTAATAAGTTGCCACTAGTACTTTGCCCATGGCATCTTCCTCTTGTAATAATAGGAAGAAAAAAAAAAATACTTAATGAGTTTGGGTATAACTATTGATAATGAAAGAGTTAAAAGTAATTAGTCATGAATCATGGAAAACTACAAACAGTAATAAATATGATGTGTTTTACTTATTAATTGTGCATCATTTTGGCAATATGCTCTTCACAAAATTTTATCAAATCTTATCCTCTTTCAAATAAAATTAGTTTGTGGACTCGTATGAGCGTCATCCCATTTGCACATTTTTTTTTCTTTCAAAATGATATATAAATTATATGATAATATCAAATTTTATACACGAAATTTGAAAGAGAAACTACAATCTCAATATACACAAAGAACAATGAGCTTATTTGTCCGACTAAAACTGAAATTAAAATTTCTTGCTACAAGAAAAGAAAAATAACATTCTTTTGTAGTTAAACATCATTGATATTCCGCTTAGAGTCTATAATTCTTCCATATTATCTCACCATATCTTATACATAATTATGTCGTATATAAAGCCCAAAAAATATAATATATTCTGAAAAGGGACGACATACTTTTGGTTTTTTGGAGGCAAGTAACGTATGAGGAGCGAAGGCTATTGAATGCAACGACGAGTTCTACTATTCTCATTGGTTTGCTAGTTTATGAATACTATACATAGCTAATATCATAAGTTTTGGGTTGTGGAAAATTATGAGTACTAACATTTGACATTTATTTCTATGTTAGATACGTATTATCAAGTTTGATTGTTTATTTAATTCTTGTTAAATAAATGGACATTACGCTTAATTCATTCCCGGCCAAACACATGTACAACCCCTTAAACTTGTGCTTAAATTTCATTTTGACACTCCAACTTAACCTTGTTCCATAACTCCAATTTTTATGTTCCATTTTAACTTTTTTTTTTTAACCTCACATAATTGTTATGTGCGTGTTACACAAGTGAAAAACATCCAATTACATACCGCCATATGTTTTATTTTCTCCATATCATCCGGGTTAACCCAACTCTATTACGGATCCTTGTAATTATTTCCCTCCAAAAGTGAAAAAACTTCCGTAATTATTTCTCCAAAATAAACAAGTCTCTTAACCGGAGAAACCTTTCAAAACAACAATCCACACCATTAGAAGATGAAACCTTCTGCAATTATCAATGATTTCTTCCCAAATCACATTTGAAGACTAAGTGTAACTATTTAGAGCTAACTTGAATTTTTTGAATTCACTCTTATTTTGGCAAATAGATTGACTGAACTTTTGGTATTTGATTGTTTTATTATGTGCAAAGTGAATTCTTATAGCTTTTCTTAACTAATTTTCGGTGTTGTTTGCTCAGAATTTTTTGCTGAACTTATAATATCTGGACTCTGGTGGTGTTGAAATTGTTGTGGAATCTGAATTCAATTGGGATTCATTTTAGGTGCGGTTAGCTAGTGTTTTTTATGGCTAAACTTATGATGTTTGATTGAAGAATGAGCTTCTTTTTTTTTGGGTAGTTTTGTACTGCAATGATCTTTACAAATTAAGTCATTATAATTGATGTTGTCCAATATCTCTGTCGTAGCTTAGGCGTGGTTTATGAAAAGAAAATTCGACACCTTCTTTTATTTTTATTTTATCACATAGAAAAATCAGTTTCGTTGTTTATTAATAGGTACATAAAATTCTACATATCTTACACTTGAACCTAGCTTATTTCACACTAACATTCAAGTTCGGCCCATTTAAAGTATTTGCATCCATAATGCAATAAGTAAGAAAATAAAATAGATAGAAAAATGGGAGTAGAAGAGATAGAGGAAATAAATAGGTAAAATGTCAAATATTAAGGTTAATGGAAGATGACAACAATATGCCAAATCAGCAATTTGTGTCAAAATTATGAGTGTTAATGGGCCAAGGCCCAAGAGAGCGGATGAGATGACAACAATATGCCAAGTCAGCAATTTGTGTCAAAATTATGAGTGTTAATGGGCCAAGGCCCAAGAGAGCGGATCCACCTAACATAGAAATGGTTTGTTTCTATTTTTCGTTTTTCGTTTAAATGGCTGCTGGGGAATTATACAAAAATAAATCCAAAAAATGCTGCACCAGCCGGGAATCGAACCCGGGTCTGTACCGTGGCAGGGTACTATTCTACCACTAGACCACTGGTGCTAATTATTATAATAATACGTTAGTAAATATATATTTCAATGCAACTTCTAATACTATTAGGAAATCATTTAGTGTCAAGTATAAGGTATAATAATTTTATCATGCGTTTGATTGGAGTTATTAGGTTGTACTTGAATTATTCATCTCATCATTTATATCATGATGATAAGATAAATTATCTCATATATATGATAAGATAACTTATCCTGAGATAATTAACCCTAGAATAACTTGTTCCAATCAAACTACCTTAAAGGAACATTAAAAGGTTTGATTGGAAGGGTTTTCATAAGACTAGCAAAAGGGAAGAGATACATAGAAAACATCTTCTCTTCATTAGTGATCCACGCACAAAAGAATTTCCGTTTCCAAATTGTAAGTCGTAAGTTCTCATATCTTCGTGATTGTGATCAAGCTTGGCTCCACATTTATGGAAAAATTCCAACAAGTATTTATCATTCAAGAATAAAGCAAAGCTCTTAAGTTAACGATCCTCAAAAGAAGAATCAATGGATTATATCCTTTTTCATCCGACTTTATAAAAATTATACATTGACATAAATTATTAAAATATAAATATCATTATCTCAGAGTAATTTTCTTAGATAGTCACCCATGTTTGATAAATTACCTAGTAATATCACTTATGTTTGTTTTAGGACTATAATATCACCCAACTTTACATATTTTCCTCAAAATATACTCGACACCAAAAAAAATATTATTCTCTCTCCTATTGGGATGTCATGTCACATTTTCATTTTTTCTTAAAAAAATTAACTTTTTAAAATATCTCATATGTTATATTCAATAAAAAAAATTCTTAATTATTTATCATTTTTAGTTTTTTACTTTAGCATATTAAGAGATAAACAAATTTTTTTCTATCATTACATTTAACATTAATTATTTTTCTTAAAACATTTCTCAAATCACTCCTCCTTTAATTTCTTGAAGAATATGCAAAGTGCACACTTTTAATGGGATTTCATCTCATATTATTCTTTTTTAATAATATTTTTTAAAAAAAATTTAAACTTGGAAAATTTAGTTTCTACTCCATCTTTACATCTTTACTTGTTTAGTATTAATTTGACATATCTCTTAAGAAATAATAAAAAATAATTTTACTATATTAATCTTTTAAAATAATAAATTTTATATTTTAAAAAATGCATTGGCAAATGACTGTAATTAATAATAAGAGTGAATTAGAAATTAAGTAATAAACTATCACTTGATTTTCTAAAGTAAACAAGTAACACATGAATAATTATTTATAACATAATGAATAAATAAAAATGGTCAGAGGGAATAGTTGCTAGAAAAAAATCCGTAAAAAGAGTTAGTTGATATAATACTCTTGATTTTTTATGAGCACGTGAAAATTGTTCTCTAACATCACTTTTTTTCTTTTTTTGTTCACTTTTACTTGTTTTTTATGTTTGCCTTGTGCATTTTATAAGAACTTAAAGAATGAATGATTTGAAAAAACAATTTAGAATAAATGATTAGTGTTAACCGTAATAATAGAAAACAAATATGAGTCATTTAAAAATGTTCACTTTGCGTTATGTAATTATTATTTTTTACCTATATCATATGAGTTGATTTAAAAAGTTAAATTTTTTAATTATTAGTAAAAAAGGAATAATGTGACCTAGGAGAGAGATTTTTTTTGTGTCAAGTTATATTTTGAGGCAAATATGTAAAGGTGGGTGATATTGTAGTCCTAAAACAAACAAAAATAATATTATTAGATAATTCCCCAAACATGGGTGACTATCTAGATAACTTACTCCATTATCTCACTAATTTTCCTTTTTTTGATCACTATATTTTGAAGAATGAAATTTTAGTCACTTACCCAATATGAAACTAGAAATATTGAAGGGATCCCAATATTGAATGTGGTGAGGAATCAACCAAACAAATCCACATGCAAAGATACACAAACACAAACAAAAAAGACATAAAATATTACTACTACCTAAGTCATGATTCTTCAAAGTGTCATCCCTTCAAACCAAGCTTATACTCGTACACTTCTATCCCATTTTCCCATCCTCTCTATGCCTCAAAATTCCTCCAAAAACGTCGCCGTTATCGGTGCGGGTTCCGCGGGCCTTGTTACGGCCCGAGAACTCCAACGAGAAGGTCACAGCGTAGTTGTATTCGAACGGGAAAATCAATTAGGAGGTACATGGGTTTACACGCCCGCTACAGAATCCGACCCGGTTGGGATCGACCCGAATCGGGAGATTGTTCATTCAAGTCTTTATTCATCTCTTCGTGTTAATCTTCCTCGGGAAGTAATGGGTTTTGGGGATTACCCGTTTGTGGCCAAGAAAAAGCCCGGTAGAGACCCGAGAAGGTATCCGGGTCATGGGGAGGTGTTGAATTATTTGAATGATTTTGCTGTTGATTTTGGGATTATTGGGGTTGTGAGATTTGGGATGGAAGTGGGGTTTGTGGGAAAGATGGAGAATGGGAAATGGAAGGTTAGTTGTAGAAAGAGAGAAAATGATGTTGTGTTTGCTACTGAGGAGTATGATGCTGTTGTAATATGTAATGGACATTATACTGAACCAAGAATTGCTGATATTCCTGGTAATTTATTGAAAAAATTGATCTTTAATTCTTTAACTTGTAGATATCAAGTATTTAGTAATCCAATTGTACCTTTTTTTAGCTTTTGTGCACTGCGACTAATCATGTGAGCAACAGGTATTTGATAACTTTGTCCCCCAAGTCTAGGACAAATGGAAAGAGTGATTCCATTTCATTGACCATTAGATCATGCCCTTGGGTGCATCCAATTGTACTTTGATCTTTAGTTCTTTATACTTGAATAGAATATTATCTCCAGTAGTCATGTTTCACTTTGTGGTAATTATAGATTCGTTTTGTTGAGGGAATAAGTCTAAAGTGCTGATGAAATCTTTGTTTTTGTAATAAAGTTTGGTATGAAGATTTCAAGTATTTGTACATTGAGCTAATAGTTCCATCCTACTTACTGTTATATAAGTTGTAGGCTTGTAGCCTGCGGGCGAGCAAAGTCGATCTTTTTATGACAAAGATCAACTTTCTCCTTTTCTCTTTCCATTGTTATGGCAGTGTCCATGACAAAGAGTGAATATTCTGGGGATAAAAGATTAGTCTTTTTTCGTTGGAAAGATTCCAGCCTTCTTTAGAGCTTAGACATAATTTTGTTTCTCTCATGTGGCACACATAGGATAAGTATTTTTTTTCCTGTTATGGTTTTATATGTTGTGAGCAGTTCAAAATTTTGATTTATTATTTGAATTGGCACCTTTTTTCCATTTTTTGTCTTGTTCAGAATGACCCTATAACATAGCAGTGAAGTATTTTGAAATTCAAGAATAGTGCTATTTCAACTTGATAGTGTGGTTGAAGTTTTCTTTCTTTTTTCCATTTTAACATCATTTTGTGTCATTACTATATTATTAGCTCTGAGATTATCTGTGAGTTGCCACAACAATTGACATACTATGTCAATATGCAGTTTTTGAAGTTTCTAACTGGAGGCCTCTAGCCTTTCAGGAATTGAAGTTTGGCCTGGAAAGCAAATTCACAGCCACAACTACCGTGTTCCTGACCCTTTTCGAGACCAAGTATGTGGCAGGTTCACTGTTTCTTTAAGATGTTGATGTTGATGTTTCTGAACTAATACTGTTTTCACGTGACTGAAATGCTTGCAGTTATTTCAATTATGAATTTGCTCTACTTATTGGAAGTGATCTTTTAGTTACTTACTAAAAGTGTTCTATGATATTCTATACATGAAGTTTCAGGCTATACATAATAGATTATTGAACGGAACGTCCTTGAACAATTCTATTATTCAAGTCTTACTTTTGCATGAAGCACTGGATATATGATGGATGACACCACAAACACAGAAAACTTTTAAATTTTAAATCTACCTTTTCTTCATCAATGAATATTGATAGTTAGTAGAAGTTATAGTAGTCCTTCTTCCTAAAAAGCTGTTTAGAAATGATAAGAGTATACAGAAAATGAACATACGTGTATGCTTATATGAGCCTAGATGTGACTTGTGAAAAATGCTCGCTGGTTATATCAGCTTCTAATCTTTGATAAATATATCTCAATAAATAGTATCATCTTTTTGCCTGATCCCATGGCATACTACCCTTTGTACCATATTCAGAGTAAATGACAAATGGTTTGCCAGGTTGTTGTGCTGATAGGTGGTGCTGCAAGTGCTACTGATATCTCCAGGGAAATTGCTGAAGTTGCTAAAGAGGTCCACATTTCTTCTAGATCAGCTACTAGTGGAGTTCCGATGAAGCTGCCTGGTTATGATAATATTTGGCTCCATAATATGGTAAAGTGGTTAATAACTTGTATATTCATGTGGAGGTTTGTCAACGCTTGATGCTGAATCTGTACTTCGCATCCCCTGGATGCTATTTAATGAAATCTTCTTAGGTCATAAAAAGAAAAGAAAAAAACACTTGATGCTGAATCATCAGTTGATTAGGAGAAAATTTATACCAGCTAAATGATGCAGATTGAAGCTGTTGGCAGTGATGGTGGCGTGAATTTTCAAGATGGGTCCAAAATCCTTGCTGACATCATCCTACACTGTACAGGGTGAGTGATTAGTCTTATTGAAACTTCCCTTTTCGCCCAAGGTTAAAAAAAATGAAAGAAAGGGGACATTGATAGCCTATTCTTTTTCTTTTTGAGGAAAATGAAGGGTAATGCATGCCTGTTTTTCTGAGGGTCATAATGATATGAAATGGCGAGGTGAACTGACCTTATAAAATAGCAAAAGAATGATGAGGTCAACAGATAGTTAAGTAGGAACTGGCATGATAGGATAGATAATGGATCCAAAGGCAAGAAACAGTAAATAAAGTAGTTGATCTGCTCTTGAGTAGACAGTCTCAAAATGAACCACCCATATTATACGTTTAATTTCATAATTGTTAGCGTAAAAGGATATTCTAATCTATAGGTTAGAAACAGTAAATTAAGTAAATAATCTTCTTGAGTACGCCAATCTCAAAATAAACCCTGTACCCTTTAATCTAGATAAGGATATCCCATTGGATTATTTTATCTTACCTTCTATAAGGGATAACGTATCCCACCATTTATATCAAAATGGTGAGTCAAAATAATCCTGGGACTAAATAATACCCATCACCAAACGCAAGATAAAATAACCACATGGGATATATCGGGATTATTATTCTTATCCCACCAACCAAATGACCCCTAACTATAACCTTAAAGGAATGTCTATTAATATTTTCTTATCCCACCATCCAAAGGACCCCTAACTGTAAGCTTAAAAGAATGTCTATTAATATTTTCATAGCCTATAAGTACGTCAGAAATCCAGTTGTTATCTATTTTGGTCTGACAGTTTTGTTAGCACAGATTTGGTTGGATATTGTGAGTTTAGCCAAAGGAGTGTAAAATTTTCTGTTTGTGGATACAGAAAAGGAGGTTATCTTCAGCTAAAATGAATACTAATTATTTATGTGAGTTTGATAGTACAGACCTCCTAATTCATAGTGAGATATCTCTAACCTTTACGCTTGTAATCGAAAATAATTGCTAGTAATCTTACAAGATAATCTAATTGATGGGAGAATGAAGTATCATGAATGTTGCTAATATTTGTTTCCCAGGTACAAATATCATTTTCCTTTCCTTGAAACTAATGGGATAGTGACTGTGGATGACAACCGTGTTGGTCCACTTTACAAGCACGTTTTCCCACCAGCCTTTGCACCAAGCCTTTCATTTGTTGGGCTGCCTTGGAAGGTAAAGTTTAGAGGGTTTATGGATTTACATTTTAAATGGCGGGCTTGAACGAAATATTTGTCTGTGGTTGGCACCAGGTTATACCATTCTTCTTGTGTGAATTGCAAAGCAAGTGGATCGCTGGTGTTTTATCTGGTCGCATTTCTCTCCCATCAAAGGAAGATATGAATGCTGATATTGAAGCTTTCTACTCATCCATGGCAGCCTCTTGCATTCCAAAACGGTACACTCACAATATGGATGACTCTCAGGTACAACATCTGCCAAAAAACATTTTTGAATGGTTGAAGGTTTCTGTTTTGTTTTATGGGTCGTCTCTTTTGCTCTTTTCTTTTTTGGGGGGCTTCTCTGGGGTTGGAATGGGGGTAAAATGTGGTAGAAACAAAGGAACACTTCATGCCTACCCGTAACATAAAGAAGTTCTCGGTTACATCATCTTAGTTAAGTTGGAGAAGAAGAGAAAGGAATTGAAACTGAAGAAGTAGAGTGTAGTAAGCTTCTTCTGTCATTAATCCATGTAGACTGCTCATGTGAACGCATTCAAGTTGGGCCTTTACAGTTTACAGTTTACATCTTTACAGTTTGACTACGATGATTGGTTGGCTGCTGAGTGTGGATCTCCACCTTCTGAAGAATGGAGAAAGCAAATGTACTTTATCTCAAGAAAGAACAAAAAGACTCTGCCCGAGAGATATCGTGACGAGTGGGACGATGATGATTTGATCATTCAAGCTCATGAAGACTTCGTAAAATATATTCCTGAACTATCTCAAGAACAGAAGCTCTCAAGATGATTAATTTTGTTGTTACATGAAAAAATAGGAATAGCTGAATAAATCGAAAAGTATAGTAAAAACAGGAAATTCCTATATATGTTACTACCAACCTATTTAGTTTAACCTATTTGGTAGCATTGTTCAGGTCAGCTTGGTTTTTGGGGAAATAAACTGAAACTTCCTAATGTTTAATATTATAATTGAAATACATCGACATAAAATCTCCCTTGTTGCAACTTGCAATTCTTTGATTTTTAAGTTTATTCTTCTTTCTGATTTAAGTAGAAAATTGTGGATTAATACACTGCGAGCAATAATTCAGAACTAAAATGAGAATGTTCTGTGTTTGCACGAAATCGAAAGTAAGACTATACATCACTTAAACATAGTATATATTCGTGGTAAAAGTTTATATAAAATGTCACTTACTATATTCATCCGTTAAATATTTCCATATAGAAAATTCAAATACCATTCAATTTTTTATGCGTTTAATTTTCTGTCACACGTGATGCACTTGACAAGGATATACACATACATATTAGGGAGAATATAATACTAGGTAAATCAGTCAAAAGTCTTTGCCTTCAAATTAAATATTGTAAAATCAAACTAATTAACCAAAATTTGGGACGTATAACCCTGAAGCTGATTTGGCAGGTTTGAAATACAAAATTGTAGACAACGTACCACATGGTAAATATTTTATTATTATTACTATATATAAGTAGCTTGTTACTGGGAGCAACATGCATAGAGCTTTGAATATGACTACAACTGACAAAAAATTATAATGGAGAATGACGTTTTTATCTTATTTTCTCTACATTGTCAATTTGTCATAGTAATGGCCTATTGACTTTCATATTGTTAACTTATTCACGTTGAGTGCTTGACAACACTAACTTTTCCAAAATTTTAATTGAGACTATCTAATAGAAACACTTGATCACATGTCAGATTATTTTTAATTGAGCTATACTATAATTTAAATATATAAATGAAATTTAATGATAAAGTTAAGAGACTATCGATGTATTCGATCACTAGACGACAAACTGTAGGAGAGTGATGCAATTTCTTAATTTTATTGTGCCTTTAAGGATTACTGGTCCAAAAACCAACTAAACCTAACGAAAGATACCAAAGTCAAGTTCGCAACTACTCATAATCACGTGTGACTTTAATATTCCCATGTTATTTTCATGGTTGGGGGGGGGGGGGTTGTTTTGGTTTTCCATTAGTACGTATCTGCTTTTCGTATTGAAGCCCGACTAATTTGAAATCACACTGCGTAAAATCTCATTCAGAAGGAAATAATCTCTATCAAGGATTTTTTTTATACTCAAGACTCGAATCCAAAAATTGTGATTAAAAAAGGAACAATTTCATCCGCCGCATCACATCCTTTAACGTTAGGATGGATGGCCTATATATATATTCCATGGTGGAGGAATAAAGAGTGGTGGGGGGCACATCCCTACTTCTGATTTGGTATTGACTTTTGACCAATTTGGGAAATTGGCCAGACATACTACATTTTCTTTTCTCACATGGCTAGCTAGATCAAATTAGACCAATCAATTAAACTTTTCATTATGAGAGCTTATTTCTTGATTTTCATTAAAAAAAAGAAAGAAGATATAATAAAGTATATATCATTGAAAAGTTGGGGGCATTGTGATTTGAAATCTATCCTAGTTCTAGAGATAGAAAAAAATAAATTCAACTAAAAAGCGTGAAGCTCTAATATATATATATAATGTGCTAGAGTTTGAACTTAAGTACAAGATCATCGATTTCATTGAGTTCCCAATTAAAAAACTACAAAATCATGATATAATAATCCTTGCGTTATAAAACTACAAACGCCACTATAATTTCCTTGAATTTTTAGACAAGCTGTACGTTGCTATTGTCAACTTTGACATCGTATAAAAAAGACATGGAAAATGCCTTCTGGTTTCTAAGTAGCCATAAGAACATTAATATTAAAATTATAATCATCTTTTCTTTCTTTTTTTCATTAGAAAGATTCAAACGTTGACTAAACATTAGAAGAGATTTTCTTTTTATTTTCATAACTCAATTTTGATATACAAATTTAATATCAGTTGCTTCAATCATAAGTTGCTGCATCACATGTAGTGATGGAAATTATTAAATACTTTTGCATTGTATCATATTCCAAATCATTTTCGTAGCTCTCCTTTTTTATTACAACCTCCGTCTCAAAATAAGTGTCATCTTACATGTATCACATTCATTAAGAAATTAATAAGTACAATGTGCAGTTTACTAAAATACATGAAATATAAGAATACAAATGGAAAGCATACTAATTTTTGTGTTGAATTCCTAAGATAATACTTATTTTGGAACAAATTATTTATTAAGATGACATTTTTTGGGGACGGAGGGAGTAATTTAAATGTTTAACAAATACAGTGAGTTCATTGCTTCTTTGTTTTTCCGTTACAGTTCGAAAGCATTTAGTAATTTAGGTTTGATGAAGCCAAAAACGGATAAGAAGAAGCTAAGTTTTCCAAATTTAGTTTAGGTATTTTTCTCCAACTATATATGTCATACAAGTGGCTAAACATAGATAAGTTTTAAGAGGGTGACTAATTTTTAATTAGCGATGTAAAAAGTAGCTACATTTGTCATTTTTTTCTACCCAAATTTAATGAATTCAACCTGACTATTTGATATCTTTACTTATTTTATATTTTTTCTGAAACTTTTTATAAGTATACAAAGTACTCCAACCAGTTATTACTATTGTTAATATACTTGAAACTAGCCGAAAATATTGAATTAGGATGAACTTATCGTCGTTTTATAAGTATCCTCCGCTCCTATACATATTTCACATCGAAAATATTGAATTAGGATGAACCTATCGCCCTAGAACTGCATCCACTATTGAATAGGATGAACCTATCGCCACAGAGCCGCATCCGCTAGGCATCTTAATTAATTAAGTTTATGAATTATATATATATGTTTTGCATATATACAATCAGTGGCGGAGCCAGCAGGGTTCATCCGAACCCCATTCGGTGGAAAATTATATAATATATACATGGTTAAAATAACTTTTTAAGTATATATAGTAGATGTCGAACCCCCTTCGGCTACCTCATGTGTCTATTTTTTCAGATTTTGAATCCTTTTATTGAAAATCGTAGCTCCGGCACTGCCTACAATATTAGTATTTCAAAAAATGAGAGGAAGAGATTTGTTACTTATATGTCACGTCTATCAAACTCTATAAATACGTGCCTTTTACATCCTTCATCTTCTCTTTCATTTCCTTTCTCACTCCAAATATAATTAATTTTATTAATCTCCTTCTTAATTTTTTCCGTTACATCTCTGCCAATTCTTAGGGTTTTCTCATTTAATTTCTGGGTAAATTCATTTTTATTTTATCTCTTTTAAATCTGCATGTTTTTCGTTCACTTTNCTATACACATTTCGCATCGAAAATATTGAATTAGGATGAACCTATCGCCCTAGAACTGCATCCGCTATTGAATTAGGATGAACCTATCGCCACAGAGCCGCATCCGCTAGGCATCTTAATTAAGTTTATGAATTTTATATTTATATATATATATATATATATATATATATATACTCCATATGTTTTGCATATATACAATCAGTGGCGGAGCCACCAGGGTTCATCTGAACCCCATTCGGCGGAAAATACATGGTTAAAATAACTTTTTAAGTATATATAGTAGATGTCGAACCTCCTTCGGCTACTTATGTATCTATTTTTTCATATTTTAAATCCTCTTATTGAAAATCTTGGCTCCGCCCCTGCCTACAATATTAATATTAGTATTTCAAAAAATGGGAGGAAGAGATTTGTTACTTATATGTCACGTCTATCAAACTCTATAAATACGTGGCCTTTTACATCCTTCATCTTCTCTTTCATTTCCTTTCTCACTCCAAATATAATTAATTTTATTAATCTCCTTCTTAATTTTTTCCGTTACATCTCTGCCAATTCTTAGGGTTTTCTCATTTAATTTCTGGGTAAATTCATTTTTATTTTATCTCTTTTAAATCTGCATGTTTTTCGTTCACTTTTGTATCTAACTTTTTGTTTTTGTATAACTCATCTTGTATCTAACAGTTCCTTTTGGGCTTCGAATTAGAAGATCGACATTGGATTTTAGATATTCACATATTTTTTAGCTCTTTCAACCAGGTATTTATTCACATTTTAGCTACTATACTTAAATTTCATTTCTTTTTTGCACAATTTAAATGACATTTTCTCATACAACTATTTTGATTTTTTTTTTCTGTGTTTTTTGAAATTCTTTCGCGCGAACTCATCTTGATCATTATTAATAATTTGTTCCTAATTGTGGATGCGTACGCAAATTTGCAAGTTTTTTTGCCAAATTTTGCGAAATACCAATCGATCAAAGGTTTAACCCTGTTTTTTGTTGTTGACATTTTTGTGCTTGGTACTAGTAAAACCGGGCTTATAGTGATATTTGACAGCAGAAAATCCTTAAATCTATTGTTAGCAACGGCGGATCCAGGATTTTCACTCTGGGTTCGGAAACTAAAAATATAAATGTGTGAACTAGAGTGCGCACCCAAACAGGAATTGAACCTGCAAACTGGGGATAGCATTTGCGACCCAAGTTGCACAGTCTAGTACCACTGAGCTATCTCTCTTCTTTGATTGAGGTGGTTCGAAATTAGTACTTATTATATACCAAAATATTGAAAATTTAAGCTATATATACGATGTAATTTTTGTCGAGAGGGTTTAGGTGAACCCCTAGCACCCACGTAGGTCCGCCCCTGGTTGTTAGACTGATGTAATAAAATAAGTACTAATTCATGTTTATTGTACAAGTTTACATATAATTACTTTATGTAAGTGACGTGATCGTGTAATATTCTATATTCAGAATTCATGTTTTGCCTATGCCACCATCCTTTATATGCGGAATTGTACATTTCCTTTAATATTGTTTAAAGTCAACTGCAACATTTTATAATTTTTGTTGTAATAGACAACAATTAATCTTTACAGTTGAATACTGTTCATATCATTGCCCTGCTATTTTTTCCAAATTTTTGTGTTTGTAATGGTATAAATGTGGTTATAGAGAGCTTTAACTTGATAAAGTTTCGATTATGTAAAGTTGTCTGTTTTGTAAGTGATCTCTAAGGTGAAAAGGTTTCAAATGCATCTAATCTTGTTTCATATATTGTATCATAATCCATAAAACTGGATGATTGGTAGCTATAACTACTGTTTATGATTTACCGAAAATTTTCACACTTCGTAAAAAAACATGTCTGTAAGACAGCAAACATCCTGTAGGACAATGGATTGTGAGAGTTGTGCAGAGTAAGATGTCATCTCTGTTTATTTTTCTTCTGGTCTACCAACAAAACGCCTACCAATATTAATCCTGGTTCCTTATTGACTCAAGGAATATTGAGTACACTTTCTATACTATGTTAATATTACAAGATTCATTTTTCTTTTAATGCTCCATGTTGTGTGTTACCATACCATTGTTTAGTTAATATTCTTGCCTCCACTGGTTTTTTTGGATATAAGTAACGCCATGACATGTATACGTTGTTTTCTTCTCTCCAGGTAGGAAGCACAGAGGCTTATAGCTAATATTAAGATTGTAAGTCAAGCGTGTTGTGTTGCTTAAACTGCAATTTGGCTCCGGAAATGAGGTATTTTTGTGCTGATAGATTCATATAATTGGCTAAATTATGCCAGTAATTTGACAGTCATGCAAGTTTTTGATTGAGCAGGTTTCAGGAAGCCGGTGCTTGATGGGAAGTAAACTCAGGAGTAGTAATAAGAGAACACTAAAGAGGTGGTTTTTCATCGACAAAAAGGTGGGATAAAAAGATTAGGTACTACAATTCAACTAGTAAAATCAGTCAAATTCTTAGAGATTCAATCGACTTGAATTCAGCGAAAGCTTCTTCTGTTCTTACGGATCATTTGTTGATAATTAAGCAAGTATAGGTTGTGGATTTATTCTAACTTATTGACTTATTCACAATCAATGCTTTCATTCTCCACTAGTGTTCTAATGATTCCGAGAAAGAAGCCAGGGAGGCTAGATGACGTTCGTTCTAATGGTTGGCTTGATGCAATGAAGTCTTCGTCACCTCCTAGTAAGAAGGTTCAGAAGGAAGCAGGCGTCGAGAATTTCTCTGATGATGCTAAAGGTGGTTACTCTTCTTGGATGGTATGTTCAATATCTCATTGTTTCCCTTAGTTTCACACACTTGTCTATATTTTCGTAGCCAGAGTGAATATCAGATACATTATAATCAAGTCTCTCTCTTCATGTTATTTGTGTGCAGTTCAAGTATCCATCAGCACTAAACTCCTTTCAGCAAATCGTAAACCATGCGAAGAATAAAAAGATTGTTATCTTTTTAGACTACGATGGGACTCTTTCTCCAATTGTAGATGATCCTGACCGTGCTTTTATCTCTGCTGATGTAAGTAACTTCTCTGATTTTTCCTTATTTTAAGAAGAAGCTTACCTGAAGATGTTCACACAATGAAAAGAAATTACAAATTCTGCAGATGCGTTCTGCTGTCAGGGATGTTGCGAAGCATTTCCCAACAGCCATCATCAGTGGAAGAAGCCGTGATAAGGTAAAGATTTTCTCATTAGCATGTAATTCAGGCATCGTTTGTGTTTACACCATCAACTTTCTTGACCTCTTCTAGGTTGCAAATATTGTGATTTACGTTCGTCCTGTTTCAGGTTTATCAGTTGGTAGGACTAACCGAACTCTATTATGCTGGTAGTCATGGTATGGACATCATGCTTCCAATTAGAAATGAGTTGTGCGCTAATGATTCACTTATTAAAACTACTGACCAGCAGGTATTACAGTTTATAAGAGTCGTATTTTCATCAATTGCCTAATAAAGATTGGCATTTCGTCCTTTTTACTCATTTCTACGTTACTGTCTTATTACGAAGGTTCTAATTAATGTTTTGAGCAGGGCAAGGAAGTTAACCTATTCCAGCCTGCTCGTGAGTTTTTACCTATGATAGATGAGGTGTTTTACTTGTTTCTCTATATGTTGCATATAAATGGATAAATAGTACTAATTGGCACCAAAAGAGATAAGAATGTTATCAGACTTGAACTAAACGAGCTAGACTACCTTGCAGGTTTTTAGAACCCTCGTCGATAAAACTAAAGAAGTAATAGGTGCAAAAGTTGAGAACCACAAATTTTGTGCCTCTGTACATTACCGTAACGTAGATGAGAATGTGAGTCTCATTTCCTTGCTGTTTCTATTAGTCCCTTAATTCTGAGGTTCATTACCTTTATGAATTATTTTGCAGCCATTTGTTTGTGATGATGGTTTTCATTTTAAATGCAGAGTTGGCCTATTCTTGCCCAATGTGTACATGATGTCTTGAAAGAATACCCTCGACTACGACAAACTCATGGGCGGAAGGTATCTCAATTACTTGATTTTGGTAACATGATTACATACATTGTTCTAATTTGTCGAAATCTTGCTCCTTTTTTGCCTGTCGATAGGTTTTAGAGGTCCGTCCTGTAATAGACTGGGACAAAGGAAAAGCAGTTGAGTTTTTGCTTGAATCACTAGGTATGTTACATCAATGATTTGGTCCATGATCTCCTCAACCCTCCTCTCCCCGAAAAAACGTATAATAATTGTAGAAAAAGGATTGTTCCAACTTCCATTCATTTGTATAAAATATATGCACAACAATGCAGGTTTTAGAAACAGTCATGATGTGCTCCCTATCTATATTGGCGATGACAGAACAGATGAAGATGCATTCAAGGTACATAATTAATACACGACGAAAGAATCTCATGTTGATATTAGTAGCATCACTATTTTTTATGCTGTGAGATTAAAGAGTAATTGTAAATCCAGGTTTTGAGGGGGAGATATCAAGGTTATGGAATTCTTGTTTCGGCTATTCCAAAAGAGAGTAACGCTATCTTTTCTCTCGGGGATACTTCAGAGGTTTGGAATGTGACATTATACCAAATTTTTGTTGTCTATGTTGTTGAAATAATGAAAGTAAAATGTCGTTGATGAGAAATCTAAAGTATGCAATTCAAAATCATATGTATGCAGGTCAAAGAATTCTTGGGTTCTCTCGCGAAAACTATGGAAAATCAAGAAATGTGAAATGCAGGACGGGGGAGGGAACAAAAGGGATGTTACTAATAAAATTTTTGAATAAACTGTGAAGTCATTTCTTTTATCATATTGTTCAAATATTTTTCTTACAAGTGCAAGAATTTTGTTTTCAGTTTTTTTTGTAACTTCATTTTCTCGGATTTTCATGTATTCTGCTCTGGGTAAGGAGGAGACTGCTGAGAAAAAAAGCCCTTTTCTCTTGAGTTATTGTGATGGTTAATGTACTTAGATCAAGTGTTTCGAGAAGCTCCGTGGGGATGGGTTGTTTGGTCTTCTTATATGAACTTGGGTCTGGGTCGTACTCTCCTTACGAGCTAGCTTGATTATGGGCAGGGGTGGCTCGACAGTGTTAAAAAAAAGATATGTGCCTCAATCCCCAAATTTAAGGGGCCTCATTTGTAATAATAATGGGTTATAAGTTATTATTTTTTAACAAATATTGAATACTGTTTGTAGAAAAAGTAAAGTTTTCATGAAAATTGAAGGAATTATTAGAAGAAATTTGACATATTTGAAGTACTCTATCTCATGAAAAATAATTTAAAATAAGAATGGTTATATTATCAATTGAAAACTAGAAGAAATCAACTATATAAAAGTTATTAACAATTCAAGTTTAAGGCCCTGCTTGATTTTTGCTTTAGGCCACTAATATGTTTGTACTGCCCCTGATTATGGGAAAACATGGTATTGGTCGTACTCAATCCAATTTTGATGTCAATGAAGACCTAATTACTAGTAATATGTTTCAAATCTCTTCTTTTTAAATTATTCTCTTGGAAATATATTTTGAAAATATAGAATGGTAAGCAAATATTTAATTTTTCGTTCTCTTCCATCATTTATATATATTGCATGCATTTTGCACCCACAAATAATTTTTCATTTTCTCTTCCATCTGCAGATTGTACTCTTAATTATTAACGTAAATAAAAAACACTAATTTTCGACTTGTATAAAAAAAAAATCTTTTTTTTGAATTGTCACTTAGTGCATTTGCTTCTATACAAATTCTCATAAACCAATTCATTTGTAGAAGAAAAAAAACTTTCCCAATATAAATCAAAACATTTTTTAAAAAAAATTAAGAAAATCGCTACTAGTGCATCGATTTTAATTTTAAAAAATAAATATTTTTTAGGAAATCGCTATTGGGGCAGAGATTTTTAATTTTATTTAACGGTGTAAACGGAGTTAATTTTGTACTAAAGATAACGCTTCCTCAAGAGCGATTTTTCCCTTTTGGTTTTAAAAAAAAATTGATATACGATTTATATTTTTTGAAGAAAAAAAGTTATCCTTTTAGCTTCGGACTCGTCTTAATTATGTTGAATTTCTTTTTTTTTGTGAGTATCCTCATAGAGCTAAGTTGGTCTCTTATGGTGATGATGCGAATACAAAATTAAAAGTGATGGTACATCTCTCTAATACGTTTAGTAGATATGATGGGCCTATACCTCTCCCTTTCGATCTATGTAGATTTACTTTTTTTGGTCAATTTTAAAATTAAATGAACCTATTTAAAATTAGAAAAAAAACATTAATTTTAGGATTTCAAGATTACGCTGCCATTATTTTGTTAAATGCAGACATAGATCCCCACTAATTAGTAAACAATCTGTGGTTTTTTTATTACGTAAAGAAGAATACTTAAATTGTATTTGAACCGCTTAGAAGTCATAATTTTAAATCAGTATTGAATATATGATTTGGGATTTAATTTATTTATTTTAAATTTAAAATTTGATTCAAAAATTTATATTGACGTACCAATTTTTTAATTTGACTCAAAAATTTATATTGACGTACCAATTTTTTGGGTGAAGTATTATCCAAATGAATCTGTATTTTGAGAGCTAGAAGCTCGAATTCGGTTAGATCGAATTGGCAGACACTATAACAACAATAGTTTTTAGCGGCGGTAAACATGCACATTAACAAAGACTACTAAAACATTTATCGGCATTATTTAATCGTGATTGGATCCAATGTCGTTATGGACTTTAACGACACTTACAAATAGTATTAATTGTCACTAAAAATATATATTTAGCAACAACTAAATTATTATTACTAATTAATTATCGCTAATGATCATTCTTGATGTAGTGAAAGCTAAAAGCTCATATACATGTTTGTTCAGCTTAGTAACTTTTGCTCAAATAATATATTATTAAAAAATTTCTTTAAAATATTAAATTTAAAATTCAATTATTGCCGTCTGAAATAGCCATAATAATATTCGAAACCCATATAAATAAAATCCTAACTTTGCCTCTTTCTACTTTCTAATATCATAGCAAATTAGTATTATTATTATGCAATATATGAAGTTTGCTTGTACAACATTTTATTTTATTTGAAATGAGTGAATAAATTAAACTAATTAAGTAGCAGACTCACCAATCATACACAGAGCTATCGGCGCATTATCTTTTTTTTTTAATTTTATTTTTAGTCCTCCAAGAAAATACGTAACACTTCCACTAGGATGTTTCTTTTTTTAACATAAACAAAATGCAAATATTTGATATGCTCCTTTATGTCCAAATATCTTGAACACAAGGGGTCGTGTTGTTTAATTTTTAGGGATGACTAGCTTGAGCAGAAATTAATAATATATGAATTAGTTAAGAAATTTATAATGAATTTAAGGATAGTAATACATGAATTGTAATTTAGAAAATTTTAAAAGCGAATTTAGCTTGTTTTAATTATACAATATGTAATTTTAAGAAAACATCTCAACTTTTTTATAAATAAAATAAGTTTGTTAACTATTTAGCCTTGATATGAGGGCTTTTTGTCTTTTGATTTTTTTAATCCATTTAATGCTATTTTACATTTTATTATGTCTAAATAAATACAAATAATTTTATAAGTTAATACAAAAGCTTATGTACAGCCAAATCTCGTTATATTAGTAATGTTTGCCTGAAAATTTCATTTTTAAATATTTGTACTTGAAATTTACTATATGAATATGATTATTATAATAGATAAAATGTTGTTATAAAGAAGTAAAATATAACATGAAAAATCGATTCTAATAAAAAATATGTAGATCGTTATAATGAAATGTTGTTATAACATGATTGTTATAATGAGGTTTGACAATATATTTTGTGATACTACTTTTATATACTTCACATTAAACGAGCACTATTATTAGTCCATGGCACGTATAAGTGTAACATCGTCGATTTTCTTTGTAAAGTAATGGACTTTTTTAACTCACTGTCACGATTTTATGCAGATAAGGTCTCATATATCTAGTTCCTTCATGTTTTATTAATTAGTTGCTTGAATACGTACGTGTAAAGGGTCCACCTAATCCTGTTATTTGATAAGTATTGAGTTTTAGAATGTATATACATTAATCGAAACTCTTTGTAATTTTATATAAAAAGTGATATTTATAGCTAACTAATAAAATTTATTAATAATTTTATTTAGTGATTTATCAATAACTTCGAGACGAATACGGTATATATATCATGACTTTTTGTTGTATCTAAGGGTGTGACCTAGTGATCTATGAAGTGATTGAGAACTCTGAGGTTTCATATTCAAAACTCAGCTTAAACAAGTCGAAGTGCACAAAAGCTGATCTGAACACTACGATCATTGAAAAAATATATGGCTTTTTGTTCTTAAGAAAATTGGGCCGGGGAAAAAGGCAATTGCGTTCAAGGTGGACTATAAAAAGATTGAGTGATGTCATTTGCTTTTTGTTAAAGCCTTAAAGGAATGGTTAATTTACGGGGAAAATAAACATCTTATCCTATTTTCTGTCATATGATTAGCACTAGTGTCTAATAATGCATCAAATTGCATATCACATAAGAAACTTTTAAGTTGATGAATATAGTAATATACTCGTGATGTTTCTATTAATTTTACACCTTATCCTTTTTGTTTGGTGCAAGGACGAGTCATCACAGAAATATCATATTGTGATGCATCTCACTTTTATTTTATCCTACTTGTGAACAATTGTGCCCAAATAATATATACACTTGCCCTCAATCATGTATGTCATGGCTTGTGAGATAAAGATCACATACTTTTGCGTATGTAATTTGGAGTTGTAATGAACAAATTTGTGATCGAGACAAATAAAAGTTAAGTGTGTGGTGGTCCTAAGTATTCTTTTCGTCTTTAATCGGAGGTTTCAATAGAGTTTGAGTTCTAGGGATGAAATCGTATTTGATAAAGAGCGTTTTATATATAATTTATTCTCAAATGAAACTTTATGATGTGAATTTAAATTAGTTGAAAATCCCAAAGCGGAAAAGGGTTGATTTTGATGCACGAGTGTTTCAAAATAATATGAAGAATAATGTCTATATATAAAAAGGTATTGCATATATTAGAAAAATGCATAGACGTATAATGACCCCGTAAAAAGAGAAAGGGGGATTTATTTATTTTTTTAAAAAGATGGATTGTCCATAATATTTTTAAGTTTAACTGAAATTAGTTTTGATGATATTTACAAATATTTACAGAGAATTAAATGTTAGGTCATTGTTAATATGAAATTAGTAGATGTATAATTGGCAAACGACTACAAAAGAATATGATCCTTAATAGGTCGATCGCTAGAACGTACTGCTTATACTAACAAGTGAAAATTGAGTTATAGAAGTGAAAGAACCAAGTCGTTTTGCAAATGACTTGAGATGTACTGAAGATCAGAAGTTATTTCAAGTGCAAGATTTTTTTTAAAACAATTGGGCTTAAGAGTTTAACACGTGGATCAAGAAATACGAGTTAAATATAAAAATATTTCGACACAGCATAAAAAGAAAAGAACTTTGAAATTAGGAGAAATGTGTGAAGCTCGATCAAAACAAATAAGGAAATCAAGTCCAAGTAGGATTAATTCTTTAACCATATTCAATGGTATTTGGAGAAAGAAGCCAAGGAAAATTCAGTTATCACCATTTATCTCATACATTGTTTTAAAAGGCGGGGCGTGAGGTGGGGCGTTTTATACAGTACAGGCGAGGTGTAAGCCTCGAGACACGGGGCGTAAGTCCCATGAATCTACGAGGCGTAATCTCATGTATATTCAATTTTATAGTTTTATTACTAATAAAATAAGAAAAAGTAAACCTTTCAATGATTTATGATTTTTATTTGAGATAAGTATTAATAATCAATAATGAAGAAAAAAAGTATTATAATTACTATTGAGAAATATCATTACACCAATAATAAAAATATGATTTAAAGCAAAAAAAATTAAAAATGCCCGGGTGTACGTTTTTATGCTTAGAGTTTACGCCTCAAATTTTAAGACTTACGCCTTATGAATATACGTCTTTAATTTACGCCCCAACCCAAAACTTGCCCTGAGACTCGTCCCAAAAACATTTTTGAAAACACTGAATTCTCATATAATAATAAAGTACCATTAGGAGGAGTGTAGTCTTGAAAGAAGTTGCTATAATTGGGTCAGTAATTTCTTTTTTTTAACCCCTTGTTATGACTCAATTGTTATGACTCGAACTAGGAATTTACTGCTTACTATCTGAGCAACTCGCTTTTATAAGTAGTCTTTTACTTCATTGGATAGAAACCCACTGTAAATTTTTTTGTATTTTTATATTTCGTAATTTACTTCTTGTTTAATTATAATATCTGAAAACCCCCAATTATTCAGCACAGTAGATGGTATTAAAATACAAATTAGTACTAATTTTATATTTATTTACTCTAAAAGTATGCAGACGTGAAAGCTCATATATTTGCATAATCAAATATCCCTAGTACAATATGTGGAACTCACTAACTATCAGAGTCTAGTAGTATTACTTTTTCAAAAGTTTTGAGACAATATAATGGCATAAAACTTTGGCTAGCCAACAAAAGCTATTAGTCAAAGAAATTATAGTAATATAACTAATGACAACTGACTTTTTCAGATTTAAAACGTGTGGTGCGTAAAAATTAGCTGCAAGATCCAAAAAAAAAAAGAGGTGAAGATTAAGCCTATTAATCACAATTACAGTGATTTTCGTTTTGTTACTGCCTTTTAATGATATTATACTATGAAATATGGGCGAGCTTTACTTTTCTGGGACATAGTTTTTTTTTACTATATATATGATTCATGCATGGAATTATTAAGCTTCAAGAAATAGTAAATTGTTTTATTTTAATATATACATAAATGTGAGGTTAGAATTTATAATTAATGTGTTTTGGATTTGTTGTTAAATATTTTGTAATATACATAGAGGTCTTAAATTGAACATGCACATTTGTTCATGAAAGAATGTTATGAAAAGTCATTTGTTCATGAAAAAACGTGACTTTTATTAAAAATTATTTGTTCATGAAAAAACACGACTCTTATAAAAAGTCATGATCACTTAGTTCTATAAATATAAAGACTCTAGAAGTAGCCTAAGAAAAAATCTACATGTTAAACAAAAGACTTGGTTCTATCCTAAAGAGAATTGTTTGTATTTACCCCAATATATATATAGCCAATAATTCTTTAAAGAAAGTGATTACACGCCTCAAAACCATCTTCTTCTTCAATTATGTTTCTTATTATTTTTTCTAACATTTGTTACCAAAAGTCGTAGCTCATTTTAGTTAGTAAATTTTCAATTAAATATTAATACATATTTCATAAATTTCTAATATAAATATAAAATCTAAACAAAAGTTATTGACTTCATCCAAAATATAGAATATATATTGTAGCTTTGTTCATGTAAATACACCAACGTGGAAGGTCCGATACCCAAAAATTTTAATCGCGCTCATATTCATTACCACAAAAAATGGGTTCAAGCTTCCTCCAGCACCTTCTAATGCGTTTCATTTGAGAAATTTCTATGCATAATGCCCTATATTTATAATAAGGGCATAATAAATAAACATATTATTTAAGTTTAGCTGTTATGATTTATGTCTTTCAAACTTTGAATATATATAAATAATATTTGGATTCATACAAAATTAAATAAATAAACACACCCCAATCAAAGATTTCTAGTGACCTCAAAGAAATGAACATGCCATTTACCTATTGTATTTAATCAAAGAAAAGTATAAAAAACAAAATGTAAGTAAATCAACTAAATAAATTTTCAGTAATAATAATGCCAAAGATAGGTATACAACGTGTAACAAAAGAAAAAGTAAAAGTCTTAACTTTACGGAAAATTTTAGTGGTGGATATTCTATTAAAAAAAAACATATCATTATTTCATTTTTTAATATATATACATTTATCTTCCCTTTTCTTTTTTCCATTTATATTATATTTTCTTTTCATCATCTTTTTCTCTTTGCCTTTATCTCTTCTTTTCCGTGTCTTTATTCCGTCCATTCAAAATCTCTTTTCGAATTTTATAATACTAGAAGTATTTATTTCCCCTCTCATTTTTTTTTTCTTGTCCTTTTCTCTTTCCCTTTGTTTGTGTTATTTTCACTCCTTTTCCTTTAATAATATATCCTTCCTAAATCGTTTTTTCTTATAAAATAAATTTGAATATTATATATCTCAAATTGATTTTTTAGATAGTGACTCAACAAATTGTTATTATCTCAAAGAATTCGAATAAAAAAATAAGATGACTTTCTAAGATGGAATAACTATTATTTGGGTGTCCATCTGAAAAATCAATCCCCAGATATCCAAGGCCAAAGGGCAAAAGGGGTAAAATCATAAGTTAAAAATCAATATGAATAGATTTATCATTTTTATGTAGGAGTATAAATTAATTAGTAAAAAGAAGCAAATATTTTAAAAAGTTGAATATTCTAATACTCCACTAGTTTTACGTGAAACGGAAAGGTCATGTCTTGGAATTAATTTAGCCTTTGCAAAAAAAAAAGTCATGATCATTTATAAGTGAAAATTACAAATTTTAAGTTCTGAAACTATATCAATTGTTGGGATAATATAATACAATAATACTCTGTTTTTGGGATGAATCTAGAATTTGTAAAATATTGTAATGCATCATTAAAATAAAAAGAAAAATGTATTTAATGACAATTGTTCCTTAGATAAATAACTCAATCCTTAACCAATTCAATATTTAGTTTTCTTAAAACATGAGTGTTAGCTGATAATATTAGTATCAATTTAAAAATATAAGTACAAAAAATATGGTATAATTTTACAAAAGACTATAAATTCACGTGCCTCATATTTATACTTTAAAATTTACCGATGTGTTAACAATAATTTAAACTTACATTTGTCTAGGCTCGTTAATTACCAAAGTTGCGACATTTGTTTAGACAGTGGCGTAGGGTATAATATATTAGGAAAAATTATCTAAATACACAACATATTTTATTATATTTTTTTTAAAAAAATATCATTTGAAAAAATTACAAAAATCCCTACTTTACACATTGTATCAGTTGTATACATCACTTTACGTGATGTATCAATCGGATACACCACTTTACGCGATGTATCAGTCGGATACATCACTTTACCCAATGTATCGGGACATTACTTTACGCAATGTATTAGTTAGATACATCACTTTACGCGATGTATCGGGCGAACACATCACTTATTCACTTTACGCGATGTATCGGTCGGACACATCACTCATTCACTTTACGCAATGTATCGATCGGTTACACTACTTTGCGCGATATATCGGGACGTACGCGATGTATCGGGACATTGAGTGATGTATCTGAAACTGAGATGCGATGTATCAGGACATTGAGAGATGTATCTAAAATTGAAACACGATGTATCGGGACATTTTTGGGATATCTGGATTCCACCAAATTTAATGGATTTTTGTAATTTGAAATGAGTAGAGACATGGTGTAATTAGCTCTTAATACTATGAGTTTGTTTGGAAATTCACCCAGGTAATTAGATTTGGTGTAATACATTGTCTGTCCTGTTTGGTTGACCATGTAATTACCTAGTCAACATGTAATTGAGTGTAATTGGCAGGATGTAATTACACTCTCCAATTCACATGGGGAAGGGGAGGGGGCTGTGAATTGCGTAATTACATGGTGTGATTACAAGTTGATTATTTTTTAATTTCTTTCTTTTATTTTTATTTTTATGTACTTTTATTTTTATTATTCTAATGTTTTTTATATTATTTATATTTCATTTTCTTCTTTTTGCAACTTTCACTTCACGTGGTTCCATGTAATTTTTCATGTTATCTAAAAAACATAATTAGTATAATTTTGTTGGTATTTTAATTTTTAAATTAAAGTAGAATTAATCGTTGAATAAAGTTATAGAAGAATTAATCGTTGAATAAAGTTATAGACTTACATTTTTCTTTTCTTTTAAATCATATTTATGTATGTCATGTTGAAATTTGACATGAGAGTAATATGTTAAATTTTTTGTTTTGAATTTAGAACTTATGTTATATTTTCAATTTCATTAGTTTTAGGAGTATTGACTCAATATTTTACATTGCAAGCTATTTTTTTAAAGTTAGACTTTATAAATTATATTTTTTTGTCAAATGTTTTATAATTTTATGACATTATATTTATAATATTAATCTTTTTATCAAACATGCATTTCATGATGTTCATAGAAATTTTGTAGTTTTAGTTTTTATGATTAATTTAATTAAAATATACTAAATTGAAAAATATAATTTTTTTAATAATATTAGTTAAGAACATATGTTTATTAATTAATATATTTTTCAAAATAAAATATATATCTTAAATATTCAATATTATATCATTTATAAAGACCCATATTTGTCTAATATAAATTTTTAATTTTGAATAATTATTTTTAATTTTTAAAATTCAATATAGCGTTATGATTACCCTTGTGCAACCCAACAGTACACTTATAATTACAATGTGACAAATAAATAGGTCAACATAATTATCAGGTTATGTAATTACTAGACTGATAATTACTACCCTAATGATTACACTAATTCCAATTACCCTAGTGACTTTTCAAATAGACACTATAGAATTTGTGTAAAATCTACAATATATTATGAGTTCAACATAAGACAATAGTTTTAATATATAAAATTCTATATTTTTGATCTAAAATATCACTAATTAAATATATAAAAATCAATACGCTAGCACTTGTAAATTGTAATTGTATTCTAAAATTCAAAATCTATAAATTTTAAATTTTAACTCAAGGCGTATTTAGGCTCATAGATTTGTATGAACCAAAACAGAATCAACATGTATATAGGACATGTAGCTAGAAATAAAAAGAAGTTTCACTTAAATAAAGTAACATAATAGATAATGAAATTCATTTAGTTGATCCTAAAATAAAATGTATACATGTAAGTGTTATTTCGCATTCAATGTGCTATATCACTCAGTTTAGGATTTTTTTTTTTCGTTATATTTTTCCTTTATTTTTTTAATTCGTATTTAAATAATTGACACTTATATAGGACTTCGATTAAATTGACTTAAAATAAACATATAGTTATTGAAGTAAATTGTCTTGAATTGTTGGTTATAATAGATTGATAAACTTAGTTATGTAATTGCTCAAAAGCAATCTAATTATCAAATATTTTTTAAAAATACTTTCCAAATGAATTAATTTAACTTTTGAAAAGTAAAAAATGTTTATTTGTTTTATATATATATATTCATTTTTATGGAGATGAGGTATTTCGTCAACTTCTTACGTGAAAAATAAATGTTTTTGAGCAATAGAAGAAGCTGAAAAAGTAAATAAAAATTGAAATACTTTTTGAAATATTAACCAAGCATAAATTATTATTTTAATATTGAGAAACATGTCTTTCAGATTGATTAATTAAACACAAATTGTTATTTTAATATTGAAAAAAGTATTTCAAATTGATTAACCATAAACAAATTGTTTTTTTTTTGGCACTACTGACAACAACAAAATTCAAAAGGACAAATTTTAAAAAGCCTTGGCCAAACTGACTAAATCTGATATGCTCGAATTTTTATTTTTATTTTTGAAAAATTACTTTAATAAAGTATTTCTGAATTTTGTGCAACCAATATTTTTTTCTGCTAACTAATTTAGTAAAGGTAAATTTTTAATATGAATATATATGTAATCTTGTCCAAAATAAATCATTTTTTTTAGAAACGCTTTAATTTTTTCAGTCTCTGTTTAAGAAAATTGAAAAACATATTTTATCACTATTCAGAAATACTTAAAGCTTGATCAAAACACTTTTATTACTAAAATAAGTGTTGTTATTTTCTTAGATAAATATAAACCAGACTTTCACAATCTTTGAAAAGTTTTTTTTTCCTTTAATTTGTTTGCTTTTTTGGTCGTGCATGATCATGGTAATTGATAACATCTTTATAGTAACACATGCATCGTCTTCCTCTGATATACTTTTGAATAATTATTGGTCAGGTTTTCACTTTATAGTGTCTTGGATTCTTTAATTATTTATTTGACTAAACTATTATTTAAAGCCCATAGAGTACTCTTTTCCTCTATATATATTGAACAAGTTCATGGACTAAAGAATTAACTATCTCTAATAGAGAACACAACAATATGGGTGGTCTTGTACATACTATACAATTTGTTTTTGGGATTGTTGGTGAGTTTATGTCACTTTAAAAATTAATTTATTTTCATATTTTATTTTATTTGTATATTTTTCTCTTTAATTAATTAATTTCTGGTTGAGTTTTTCTTCTCATTTTGCTTCTCTTTTTTCCTACTAATTAACAGGAAATGCCGCTACTCTTTTTCTCTTCTTGGTACCCACGTAAGAATAATTCTCAAAAATACTTCTCAGAATTTTATTTAATTTTCAAAAAGAAAGGGGGTTTCGGGGGGGGGGGGGGGGGGGGGGNGGGGGGGTTGTTTTTGTAAAGAGAGACATAATATATTTTCTCCGTCTTATATTGTAATATTGTATGGAGTCAAACGAGTATTTATTTATTTTTTAATTAAAATTGAAATAGTTGATTTATCTATGATGAAAACCCGTTTTAAAAAAATCAAGAATTTTTTTAGTTTAGTATTTGCTGAAATTGACACTTTAAATCTAGATAGATTCGTATATTATAAATTTGAAATTCTTGCGTTTTGTATTTTTTTGATGATCAATTATTGAATTTCTTAATTCAAGAGAACTAGTCAATTTATCTTTTGCCAAGTCACTTTTTAAAAAATAAAAAATAAAAAAATTCATTGTTATATTTTTTTCTCAAATATTTTATACTTAACTATAGGTAATCAGTTAGACTTTTTCGAGAAATTAGATATTCATTCAAATGATAAATCAATGTTACTCGATTATAATTTATGTACACTAATAATATAAATAAATTTAATATAGTTTTGTTTGATTGAATTTAGGTTTACATTCAAGAGGATTATCGAGAACAAATCAACAGAACAGTTCTCTGGAATACCTTATGTTATGACATTTCTCAACTGCTTGCTTTCTGCATGGTAGCTATCTATGCTCCAAAAAGGAAAAAAAGTGTCAATCTATTGAGTTCTTAAATTGCCTTTTTACCAAACTTATATTGTGATGAAGCTTGCGTTTGGTCATAGATTCCTAAATATTATTTTATGGAAAAATATATTTATATGCTTGGGAATTAAATAAATAAAAAGAACGGAAGAAAAACAATACATAAGTTGATTAAATGCTTTTATGGTGTCGGCCTTTCTCAAACTTGTAAAGTTGAAACTAATAAATAGTAATATGTTTTTTTATAAAATATAAAAACTTAAAGTAAATTTTAAATTTTTAAAAATTCTCAAACAATAGAATTTAGCCTGATTTCTAATTTTTTTTTTCTAGTATTTAAAAATGTTTATAGTTTGTCAAAAACATTTGTCATATGATAACCAATCGTGTGATCATACACTATTTGTCAAATTTGTTCTCAAATATTTTTGTAAATATCTATGATCAAACGGATACTTTTAACTAATTTGGTGGTGAAAGTGTCCATCCACAAGTAGCAAATTCTAAATTTAAATTTGATTGATTTAATGTTTACTATTTATTAAATTTTTAATAATTATATTTTGATATATTTATGTGAAAAATGTCGAGTTCAGATTGGCGTAACTTTATATGCCTCCAAAATATTGAACTTACATACTAGCCACTAATCTATAACTACATGCATCTGATGGGCAAGTTGAGATGAATTATGAGGGATAAAAATAAGATAATTTATTTAAAAGCTATTTGGGATAAAATAGGTTAAAATGTGGTCTATTCCCTAACTTGTTCAATTTTTATTAAGTTTTAGTTGTTTTATTTTATAATACTCCTATTTTAGTTCCTAATAAAACTATCTTTTTTTAGTATGATGATATAATATATCAAATAAATAATATATTTTTAAAAAATATATATTTTAACTTAGATTTTTCATATGTCAATTTAGGCTACATATTAACCCTTTTTTTTTAGATGAAGCTACTAATTGAGAGGGTCATTAAGTCTCTAGACTTGGACGGATTAAACATATTATTTAATGTGCTAATTTGGCGACCTTTATTTATAACTACTATAATTGTGATATTTGAAACAACTGCTATCCAAAATGAAATCTTGAGATTAATCAACTGATTTAAGAAAATCAAATTTTTGCCTTATTCAAAACAATTCGATCGGTTCATAGATTAAATTATAATTTTCCATTGTAATTATTGTGTCAAATGTTTACTGATGAAGTTATTGATTTAATAAATGAATAGGTACGGTTTGCCATTTATAACATCAAACAATATTCTAATAGCAACAATAAATGGAGCTGGAGCTGCAATTGAGTTGATATACGTGTTGATTTTCTTCTTATATGCGCCGAATAAACAAAAGGGGAAAATATTAGCAATGTTGATATTAGTTATATTGGCGTTTGCTGCCGCAGCGGTTATTTCAGTGCTTGCTTTTCATGGAAAAAACAGGCAACTCTTTTGTGGTACGGCTGCTACCATATTCTCCATCGTTATGTATGCATCACCTATGTCTATCATTGTAAGCTCTCTCAATACTCTCTTTATTTCAATTTATTTGTCTGATTTTTATTTGACACGAAATTTAAGTACATAAAGAGAACTTTTGATCTTGAACTAAAATATGCAAAAAGTATCAAAATGTCATTAAATCTTGTAATCTTATAAACATGCGTGAAAAGTTCTAAAATTTGCAAAAAAATAAAAGAGTTTTTTTAACATACTAAAAAGAAAGTAGAATCGACAAACAAATTAAAACAAAGAGAGGCTATGTTATGCAGCAATTCCTTTTCTAAGTCACCATTCAGATTGCAAATCCTAAATTTATCTCTAACCACAAGGTAGATTCAAGATTTAAACTAGGTGGATCCTGTATTTATTCTTTCATTATTTAATTCATTTTTTTTAATTATAGATTAAAAAATTATTAGTATTTTTTAATCTATACAATATTTATGTTCTGTTTAACTTGAACTTACAATTTTAAGGTTATAAATGACGGATATTTTACTATCTAATCGAGCAACTCCCGCTCGTTGATTTTGTCAAAGAGTACTTATGAATGAAAGATTAATTTGTGCAGAGACTAGTAATAAAGACCAAGAGTGTGGAGTACATGCCATTCTTCCTGTCATTTGCTGTTGTTGTATCTTGCAGCTGCTGGTTTACCTATGCCATGCTAGGAATGGACCCATTTGTTGGCGTAAGTATTGCGCCTAGCATCTCTCCTATTTATCATATATATGTTAAAAATTGAATCAAATCTATAGTATGGTGTCAGAATGAGCTCAAATATAGATAATCTGTTTAATTTGTCAAAATCTTATAGGTTGGGTTTAAGGTAATTTGAATTAAGTTAATCTCAAATTATTTAAGCCTTAACTTATTTTACAAAAATTTTCAATTGAGTTTAATTTAGACCCGTTTTAAGTCTCTTTATTTGCGTTGGTGTAATGTATGTTCTCATATCGAAGGTATGAATTACTATTTATTTAATTTCTTCTAAGGTTTATCTATCAATTTGTGATTATATTTTTATTTTCTTGAGTTAAAATTCAAATTGTGGTTATAAAAGGTAAATAACAATATTTTAAAATTATTGAGATTAAATTGATCAAATTAAGCATGTCATGACCTAGCCCGATTTTTAATCCAACTCATTTGCGTCCAAAGTAAAATTGGACAAATCATGACCTAATCCTATTTCAACTCAACCCGGCCATTTACACACCTAACTGTCAACATTAATTAATATGTGGGACATTTGTGAATTACTTGTATTAATTAATAATTTTGTACTTTGCAGATTTCAACAGGTGTTGGTTTGGCTTTAGGAATAGTACAGTTGATCTTATATTTTATTTACTGTGACAAAAAAATATTAAATAAGAAGACAACTGCTACTGATGAGTCCCTACAGAATATGGGCAATGGCTATAGCAATAATGTTAAGTGTTACAATGATGAGAAGCAATCAAATTTTCATGAGCAAGTCTAGACAAGTTATGAAATCAAGTTCAATATGCAACTCAAAACTTGGTGATTTTTGTGTAAAATCTGTTTCTTTAGATTTTATAAACATTCTGATGTACTTGAATAATATAATATTGTAAAAGCATAAAAGTATGTCAAGAATGATCAGATATCGGAATGAAATGTGTATGATTATGCATTATGTTCACAATGTGTGGTTGCTTAGATTGAAGATTATTTAATGTTTATGGTTCAAATATTTATATATATTCCATGAATTTATTAATACATTTCATGATCTGATCTGCACTTTTGACGAAGAAGCTTCGGATATTGATCAGCCTATTTTATCATATTTTCTAAAATTTCTTACCAATTGAAAAAATTACAAAAATTCTTATTCTTGAATACATCACTTTACGTGATTATCGAGACGTTGAGTGATGTATCCGAAACTGAGATACGATGTATCGGGATGTATCCGAAACTAGAACGCGATATATCGGGACGTTTTGGGATGTATCCGGATTCCACCAAATTTACGGGATTTTTGTAATTTGAAAATGAGTAGGGATATAATAAGATGTAATTAGCTCTTATGAGATTTGTGTAAAATTCTCTAATAAATAAAGTTAGTAATATCTTATTTTCTAAGTAACAATTTTCTTAGTCTAGTTACTAACTTTTCTTAATTCTTTTTTAAGTAGTTAGCTAATATTATTATATCATATTTTGTATATACTTTTAAAAAGACTAAAAAAATAAACAAACAAAAATGGAGGAGAAGTCCTAATCTAAAACTAATTCCCCNTCATTTGTTTTCATTATGATTAAGACGTCTGAATCTGAATGCACATCTGAATATTAAGATGTTGTCTCTAGATCTGAACACTGATTAATTAAGATCGTTTGTTTTTCAATATCTGAATGTACATAATTCATCAACAAATTGAGCTTTCAAAATCTCCATTAAAATCAATTTTTAGCTCCAAAACTCAAATTTCAAAGACGAGAAAGAAGAAAACAAATTCAATTTTTATACCACTTCTTTTTTCAAATTCCCAAAATTCACCCGTCTGCGTATTTACGCTATCGGAGAACCCACAAGCTTTGTCCACGTATGGTAGCATTTAGCGAAGCAATTATCGATGCATTTTAAGAAAAAGTTCGAGCTCTTATAGATATTGTTCATGATTTTTTCCATGGAATGATTAATAGTTAGTATCCTCAACTCATCGATTTAATATTTTCGTCAATAAATTCAGTTATATATATATGTTTTTTGGCAAATGGTGGTGTAGTGATTTGGAAGAAGAAAGAGTTAGCAAGCAAGATATAAGTAAAATGAAAGTCCAGGTTAGTAATGGTGTAATGGGTATGGTGAGTTTGCAGGAACAGTGGAGAAGAAGAGAAATGAATTAGATTTTTTTTTTTTTTTTTGGTAACTGTAATTATATTACCAGATTTTCAAGATGTACAAATTTGAAGCTTAGAACATGGACATATTCCCAAATCTCAAAGCCCATCACCCTTGCCTTAACCAGGCTCTTATGCTAGAAAACCTACTAAGGATAGAAATTTAAATTTTGCATTGCATTAGCCATTCTAGGAATCATGCTACTTTTACAATGAATTTCTTGAATAATTTGTTTTGTAACTTCCTCTATGGTCCTCTCCCTTTGCTGGAAAATTATGTAATTCCTCTCTTGCCAAATGTAGTAAACAGATGCAACCAATGTCATTTTGTATACTTCATCTTGTATAGTTTTCCTGTTAGCATGCAGTGTAGTCCATTCTAGCTCTTCATTCCACCCTGCACTGCATCTGTTGATGGACAACCAATGAAGTAACCTTTGCCATATTACATGCAAAAAATAGGTGCTGATGTGTTTCTGGTTCTCCTTTACACAGTGAGCAAATTGAGTCAGTGTGAATCCCCCATTTGTCTAGCCTGTATTTTGTGTACAATCTCCTTAGTATAGCTAAATACAGGATGAAGGTCCATTTAGGACTGCCTTGGTTATTGCAAATCATTCTTCTCCATGGCACCTTGCTTAGTTCACCTCTAAGTTTTTTGTACATATCCTTGACTGCAAAAGTTTCTGCCTCCATCACCTCTGTCACTTGTAATCCAGCTTCTGAGATCCAATGTCCTGTTTGTAGTATTTTCCTCACAACCCAAAAAGCTTGATTAGCTTGTACTTCCTATGGTCTATTATCTTTGATGTAGTAAGTATGGACCCATACAATCCATAACTTATCCCTTTTCTTAGCCAAATCCCATAGATACGTAAGTATTGCTGCTTTATTCCACACATACACATCTGTAATATTCAGGCCTCCTGCAACTTTTGGACAACAAATTGTATCCCATGCTACAAAAGCTTTCCCTTTAGTTTGTGTATCACCATTCCCTAGGAATCTCTTGCATATAGCTTTTACCTGCTGCAACACTTTCTTTGGGAGTAAAAATATTTGTGCCCAGAATGCTTAAAATATTTGTGCCCAGAATGCTTGAATGGAAGTTAGCACACTTTGCACCAGCTGGAGCCTCCATGCATAAGATAGAAATTTCACAGTCCATGTGTTGATTTTACCCAGCATCATGCCTAGCAGTGGTTGACATTGGCTTATTGACAATTTTTTGGAGCTTAGAGGGACTCCAAGATACCTAAAAGGTAAATTGCCTTTTGTGAAGCCTGTATGCTGCAATATCAACTATTGTTCTTGTTCTGACACTACACCAAAATACACACAACTTTTGGCCTGATTTGCTATTAAACTTGATGCTTGTGAAAACTGCTGAAAGCATTCATACAAGAGGACAATTGATTGGACTTCTCCTCTACTAAACAAAAGAAGATCATCAGCAAAACTCAATTGTATGATCTGTTGTTTATGACATCTTGGATGAAACTTGAACTTGTTGTCCCTCAGTGACTTCAGCATTCTAGTGAAATACTCCATGGCTAGCACAAATAGATATGGGGATATTGGATCCCCTTGTCTCACCCCTCTTTTTGCTTGGAAAGGCCTGCTGGGACTACCATTTATCATTATAGAATAAGAGACTGTCTTAACACATCTCATTATCCATGCTATAAACTATGCAGATATTTGCAACCCAACTAGGACTTCTTCCAGAAAATGACATTCCAAAGAGTCATAAGCCTTCTGCATATCAATTTTAAACATGCACCTAGGTGAAATTCCTTTCCTTTCATACCCCTTCACTAGTTCATGACTTAGTATCACATTATCATTCAACATTCTACCTAGTACAAAAGCAGGCTGACTAGGATCCACAAGATAGTTCATTACAACTTGTAACCTCTGTGTAAGCATTTTAGAAATTATCTTGTATAAGGTGGTACAACATGAAATAGGTCTATATTCTTTAATGGAGCTAGGGTGTTGTACTTTTAGGATCAAAGTTATAGAAGTTCTGTTAACAGGGCCATACATCTCATTGGTTTGAAAGAATTGCAATACACCATATGTTACCTCATCTCCTATTGTTGTCCATGCTTGTTTGAAAAAGTGTGCATTGAAACCATCTGCTCCTGGTGCTTTATTATCATCAATTCTTTGAGTGTTGTCAGGACATCCTCTACAGTAAAAGGTTGTATAAGTGCAAGTTGTTGTGTTCTGGTGAGAACAAGGCCATCTTTCATTGCTACTGGATGCATGGTTGGCATGAGTGAAGTTGATTTTCCTAACAACCCTTTGTAAAACCCCACAACTTCTTTTGTAATATCATCTAGATTTCTTATGATTGTGCCATCTTCTTTGGTGAGCATTGTGATTTGATTCTAAGTTTCCCTTCCTTTCATACTTTCAAAGAAATATGCAGTGTTTGAGTCCCCTAATTTGAGCCATTGCATTCGAGACTTTTGTTTATAAATGGACTCTTTAATCAAACTCCATTTGGTCAATTGTGCCCTCATCTCCTTCTCTTCTTCTATTATGTGTTGTGGAATAAGTGTATTTTGTATTTGATTCTGTTTGGCCACAAGTTCTCTTCGTAGCTGCTGGACCTTTCCTATGACCCCTATACTTTTTTTTTGTTTAAATGTTGCATTTCAGTTCTTACAATCTTCATATTATTCCACACCCCTTGCATTCCTCCATTTTGTCTCTGCCAGCTTATCTGTATTGTGGGTTTGAAATCAGGATGTTGTGCTAAGCAGTTATAAAATCTAAATGGCTTCTTCCTTATGTATCTTTGTGTTTCTACTTCGATACTTAGAGGGGAGTGGTCTGAGAATAAGGGCTCCATCACCATCACTTGTAAATGTGGCATTCTGATTACCCATTCATCATTCATCAGTGCTCTATCTATCCTGCTAAACACATGCCCATTATTCCATGTATATTGCCTCCCTACTGTGTGTAGTTCTGTGATATTACTGTGAATCATGCATTATAAAAAAATCTTTGGTTTCTGCCAGCTGTACTTGACTCCCAATGGGTCTATCCTCTTGTGCCAAAATTGAGTTAAAATCTCTCATGATCAACCATGGTCCCCTGATATGTATGCTCAACTGTTTTACCTTTTCCCATAATGAGCTCCTGGTAGCTATGGTGTGCAGGCCATACACTGCTGTGAATAAAAACTTAAAATCACTTTGCTGCATATCTACCAGGCCATGTACATATTGAACTGATGATTCCACCCTTGTGAATTTGACCATAGTAGAATTCCATACAACCTAAATTCTTTCTCTAACTTCATTTGTATCATTTGTGCACCACTCCCATCCTGGCATTATTTTATTGATAACACTCCCAGCTTTCTCTTTTCTAACTCTATGTTTTAAATTTGCTATACTAGTTACTTTATTCCTCTTAACGAACAACCTTAGCTCCTTATGTTTGACCTCTTGGTTGAACCCTCTAACATTCCAGGTTACTAGCATATTATATTAGGGGGTTTTGGTGGTGCCTCATGAGTAACAACCTCTAGTCTTCCACTATGTTGCCCAGTTGCACAGACAGTGTCCTCAGTATTTGTATTGCCATCATGTCCAGTAGAATCAATCTGCATTACCCCTTTCTTTGTTGCTCTACACCTCACAGTTTGCCATTCATCCTGGTCCGGTGTCAATTTTTCAATAGTCTGTTGATCACTGTCCTTAACCAGTTCCTTTCCTGCTGCTGGCTTCCATTCCTTCCTTGGCCTTTGACTTTGCCCTTTCCTTGGTGGTGGTACTCTTGGTTTATCACAAGAATGTCCCACTTGTAAGCATTTCTGGTAGAAAACTGGCTTCCACTCATACCTCACTTGTTGCTCAATAACTCTCCCCTTTGGATCCTGAATCTTGATCACAGTAGGTAGTATCCTTGTTATGTCCATTTCAACTAGTATTCGAGCAAATGAGATTCTACTTGTTTGTGTAGTACATTCATCTGCATACAAAGGCTTCCCCAAACTACTACATATTTTAATAAGCACAACAGAGTTCCAGTAGTTTAAAGGCAGCTTCGGAAGTTTGACCCACAATGGAATTGTAGTGAGGATTTCCTTCTTAAAGTTAAAATCTGGATCCCATGGCTTCATAATAACTTGTCTCCTTAGTAAGTAATGAGGTCCTGAACATAACACTCTATCCCTTTTTTCCTCATTTGCAAACCTTATGACAAAGTATCCATCAACATGATACAGTACCACTGATTTACTAGAGAAATTATCCTGACTTAGAATGAATCTCTCCATAGCTCTTATTGATGGTGCAGTACCCACCACATAGACAACCATTGAAGGTTTCCATTTCACTTCATCCTGAGCTATATCCTCAGCCAGTATTTCCACGACCTTTTCTCCTTCAACAATTATTGGAGGTATGTAAGTTAGATTCATACCTCTAGTAACCATACTATTCGTAGCAAACAAGTTCGCCCATGGTTTCTCTAGTGTTTTTTCAGGCATATTCAGCTTAGTTGCAGATATGTCCTCTGTTACTATTCCATTCATTCCTTGCAAAGATTGACTGTTGTTTCCTCCAGTTCCTCTGTATTGCGTTAGTTCCGGCCATTGTTCCTCCCTTGCAGTTTCCCCTTTGCTCTTATCTGATTTCACCTCCGAAATATTATTGGTTCCTTCTGGAGTGTTCGGAGGTGTCTTGAACCTTTGTTTTGCTGCATGCGTTGTTTTATTAGTGCTAGTGCTAATGCCATGAAGTATTTCTTCCTCGCGGTGTCTATGCGCTGCTCTGCGTGGTCGTCCCCTCTCCATTTCCGGCGAGGTGCAAGTTAGTGCACACTAACGTGCGGCAAAGCTCAGATTTTTATAGTAGCTTTGAAAATGAATTAGAATTTAATATTTAAAAAAAATGAAGAGCACTAAACAGAGATCTGAACGATTTTCAGACTCTATACTAGGTCTCATGACTCGGTCAAAGGCATTCAGAGGAATTAAGTGGTTTAATCTGAATCAAAACAAATGCACTCAATGGGCTGAAGTCTGAACAATTCAGATTCAGACCTTTATTAAGTGCAAACAAATGAGGCCTTAGTCTAGTTACTAACTATTTTTAATTCTTTTTTTAAGTAGTTAGCTAATATTATTATATTATATTTTTAAAAAGACTAAAGAAATAAACAAACAAAAATGGAGGAGGAAAAGTCCTAATCTAAAACTAATTCCCCCCTAATCCTGCGTTCTGTTTTTTCCCTCTAAAATTTTTCAAACCAAAAACCTTTAGGTTTCCCTTATGAATCTTCAACCAAATCACAAATACACACGAATAACAGAAAAAAAAAAGTACTAGTGTTATATTATTTTACACAATCGAGGAACTTTCATCACGTTGACGTAATTCGATTTGAGCAACAGATATCTGATTTTAGAGGCTTTGTTTAAAAAATCTTGGCTCAATAAAGGTTCATTTTTTTCGCTGTTTTATTTTTCTGATTTTTATTATATATTGTTTGTCTCTATTTTTTTGCGTTGATGTTGTTGAAGTTGCTATGGATTATTAGTTTGTTATTTTGTGAATGATTTAAACCCCAAATTATAGATTATTAGAATTTGAAAATTTGAATATTTGAACAAATTTTCATGTTTTATCCTTGACTCTAATTCTTCATCATTAATTTTTCAATTTGTAACTATCCAACATTTTCATGCTTTAGTGAGTTTTTCTTATACTTTTCCCTTTTTTTTTGTTTGTTTTATGCTTCAGTGAGTTTTGCATGCTTTAATGATTATTTATAAAGGATGAACAGATTTATCATTATTAAGTTTGATTAGTTTCACGTTTCAGTTGATTATAAAAATGTTGGTTTGGATTAATCAAGTGGTTGGATTGTCTTTTTCCAAAGCTTAAAAGTCATAAGTTGATCATATCTGACTTTTGATTTTTAACTTATTTTTATACTTTTTAGCCTTTATAAGCGATTTTTGTATTTTTAAACACTTTTAAACATAAAAGAAAAATTTAAAAGCCAAAAACTACCTAAATGATCTGAGTTTATACTTTATATTTAAGGATCATTCAGTTAACTACTGTGACATTAGTTGCGGATTAATGCAACAATCGTTATTATATCTAGAGATTAAAAAACCACCATAGTAACACCACCACCTGCATAACTCCTTCTCCTCCTTTCACCAATCACCGCCACCATCAACCAGCGGCGTCGCCATAGCTTAGGATGGCCAATCGGAAACCATTCGTCTCCACGCGACATAATAATGTAGCAGGCCACGTTAAATGTATGTCTTGTAGGATATGAATTGCCACCTAAGATGTCAAGTAGGATGTGTATGTTTATTTGTTTAACTCTATACAAATTTAACTTTTTACTTATACAGATCCAAAATTGAAGAATATGAATATCATATGACAAAGTTAGAACACGTTTATATATTATGCGTTTACTTTTTTAGTCATGTATGATCATGATGACATCTTTATAATAAGCCATGCAATCTTCCTCTATAATTATGAATAATTACTGGTCAGATTTATCCTTTTTAAGTACTCCAAGAATATTCTTGGTTTAATTACTCCTATTTATTTTGATTAAAATATTACTATTAGAATATGTGACCTCTTAATTAGAATATTACTACTACTCATCTCCTCTTTATATTGAACAAGTTTTTGAACTGAAAAACTAACTTGCTCATAGCTTGTAGAGAACACAACAATATGAGCGGTCTTGTACACACTATACAATTTGTTTTTGGGATTCTTGGTGAGTTTATTTCACTTTAATTAATGCATTTCCATATTTTATTTGCTTTGTATATTTTTCTCTTTAATTAATTAATTTTTGGTTGAGTTTTTCTTCACATTTGCATCTCTTTTTCCTGCTAATTAATTAACAGGAAATGCCGCTTCTCTCTTTCTCTTTTTAGTACCCACGTAAGTATAATTCTTAACAACACGATCACTATTTCTATTATAATTTATACACATTAATAATATAAATATATTTTGTTTGATTGAATTTAGGTATACATTCAAGAGGATCATCAAGAACAAATCGACAGAACAATTCTCTGGAATACCTTATGTTATGGCATTTTTTAACTGCTTGCTTACTGCATGGTAACTATCTATACCCATATAACAAATTCCAAATTTTGATGCATCGAAATGGACTGAGCTAATAAATAGGTGGATCAATCTTTCAAATTTAAATGAATTATATTTTCATATGCTAATTTTGTCACTTTAGAATTTTCCTTTGTAATTATTATTTTCTAATAAAGTTATTGAATGAATGAATGAGCAGGTATGGTCTGCCATTTATAACATCAAACAATATTCTGGTTACAACAATCAACGGGACTGGAGCTACAATTGAGTTAATATATGTGCTTATCTTTTTATTATATGCACCCAATAAGCAAAAGAGAAAAATGATCTTAGCAATATTTGTATTAGTCCTTGTTGCTTTTGCTGCAGCTGCGGTTATCTCAGTGCTTGTTTTTCATGGAAAAAATAGAGAGCTATTTTGTGGTATTGCTTCCACAGTTTTCTCCATCGTTATGTATGCAGCTCCTCTGTCTATTATTGTAAGCACTCTCAAATACTCCTTCTTATTATCATTCCTTTACAACGAATTGAATATATTTTTATTCAGAGACTAGTGATCACGACCAAAAGCGTGGAGTACATGCCATTTCTCTTATCATTTGCCGCTATCCTATCTTGCACTAGCTGGTTTATCTATGCCATACTAGGAATGGACCCATATATTGGCGTAAGTACATCTCTTCCAACTGTTGAGAATATAATTAAATAAGTAATAAAAGTATGCTTTTAGATGAGTCAGAGGAGACAAAGGTCCTGAGATTGAAACTCACTGTCACTCATATCAAAAAGAATTTTCACATGTTGTATGAATTACCAGTAGTATTAATTAGTGAATTTTGTTGTTATGCAGATTTCAACAGGTGTTGGCTTGACTTTAGGAATAGTGCAATTGATTTTATATTTCTGTTATTGTGACAAGAAAATTTTAAACAAGAAGACATTTGCTGTTGAAGAGTCGCAGCAGAATATGGACAACGGTCATAGCAATGACGTTAACTTGTATTTACCATGATGAGAAGCAATCCTATTTTTAATGGTCAATACATGAATGTCCATATGTGCAAGTCTAGACAAGTTAAAACGGAGGACCAAGTTCATGGCAGCTCAAAACTTGATGATTTTTGTTGAGAAACAGTTTCTTTAGATCTATTCTATTGGTATCTTGATGTGCGCAGATAGTAGTGTAAGAGCATAAAAGCATAATCTTGTGCTTCACATATTCAGGTAAAATTTGAAAAAGTTGAAAAAAAAAATGTAGTTTTTTATAATTTCTTGTTGTAAATTGATCAAGGAAATAACTATGCATTTATTCATTGATATGATTTAAGTACTTTCATATATGTAACTTGTTAAAAATTTACCTTTCTATATGAAAATTTAAAATAAAAATAAAAGATCCACGTGACCCCAATCACATGTAAAGATTGAAATATTTCAGGTTAAGTATGCTCGCTAGATATATAATTCAATACTTTAAAGATGATCATCTGAATTTGTGCTTGAAGAAGTCCAGTTTTTTGTTCTTGTTGACTTTTGCTAGCTAAATTTAACTTGAAGCTATATATTTAGCTATCTCAAGACGTAATAAACATCAAATCCCATCACGTTTCTATGGGACAAAAAAATGATGTCTTTTAAATCTGAATTTCACCACTATAGTATGCGGAAAAAAAATGAAAAAAAGTAAATCAAAACATCTAATTTTAGTAAAGGGNGGCTTGGGCAATCCTCCTTCCTTTGAGCTAGCTTTTGGGGTGTGAGTTAGGCCTAAGACCTAATCTAACAAAATCCCACCACGTTTCTATGGGACAAAAAAATGATGTCTTTTAAATCTGAATTTGACCACTATAGTATGCGGAAAAAAATGAAAAAAAGTAAATCAAAACATCTAATTTTAGTAAAGGGCCCAAATATGTAAAACAAAAAAATAGTTAAACGCCCACCGTGGGGCTCGAACCCACGACCACAAGGTTAAGAGCCTTGCGCTCTACCAACTGAGCTAGACGGGCTACTTGTGATGATCTACCATACACTTTTATTAAATAAAAACTAGCTGGGAAAAAACACATTGCACACTAATTAAAATAAAATTAATTAGAGAATTGATAGGAAATTAAATAGATAGAAATAGTTGCATACTATGTTAAGCCGTCTCTACATGCATAATATATTTATTTTAAACTAACTTGAGAGGAGTACTTGACAATTTGTAATGTAAAAATAGAAGATAATAGCTAGAGAAGAGTTTTTGACAATTTGAGAACTATTATTCTTGAGCCTTTTGGATCTCTACTTCATTAGGCATCTCTAGTTTTTGGCCTTCTTCCACACCATTTTCAATGTTAACATGTTTGCAGGCTTCATTTGGTCCTCCACCAACACAACTCTCATTGGAATAGAAGCCAATTTCCCTTGTCCAAGTTTTTAATGTCTCCATAGCTGCTTCATCTGTTTTGTATCAAATTGTAACATTAATTATACTCACTTTTTAAAAAAAAACAGATAGAAAGATATTTTAATCCTATTAATTTTTAGTTTTTTTTTTTTACCCCTTCCTACGAGTTTTCACCTTTTTTACTTTTTTGGTGACTGAAATTCCTAACCTCGGAATTGGAGGTAGATGGTGTGTACCATCTAAGCAATCTACTCTTGTCAATTTTTAATTCCTTGCTAGTAATCAAATGAATTGTGTGACTCTTAATTAACACCTTAGTTTATGTCTAAGGCTAGACATCTAGAGCGTAGCGCAAAAATGTTGAGATAGAATTAACCAAAAAATTTACTCAAGAGAAAAGATTGCCCAAAAATCATATAAAAAGATCTCCCATCCCCTTTTCGTTCGATGGAACTATTCAACTATTTTCTTTAGTTTTCTCAATGTCCAAATACTTCATATCAACTTCTAAAAGTTTCAACAAATAAAAGACAAGATAAATTTGTAATTTCACTTGCCTAGTCTTGGCACAGTGTGGCCTTGAGGATGCCTTATGATGAGAGGATTTTCAAAAGCTGTTGTAAGCTCTTGTGAAGGAAGTTTGAGCCAATCTTTCTCTCCAATAAAATGGACTGATTTAACCTTCATCATATCTTTGTATGCAATGTTACAAATATTTGGGTCCCTAAATTTGGCCCCTGATATTGATACAAATAATTTCATTGGTGGATGCTCTTTCAGAATCTTCCCCTGTATAAATAAAAATATATAAATTTCCCAAATTATATTGGAAATTATGAAGTAATTTTGGCTAAGAGTTGAGGTGATTGCAAAATTACCTGTTCCATGTACCCTAGTAAAAGGCCTGATAAAGTCGCTCCCTGCACCAAGGGATCGAGAAAATAAAATAAAATTTCACCTAATTTGATATTTGTGAGTATAATTTTAAAATTACGATATTCAAGTTTGGATTTGATTTGAGATATTAGTACAATTTGTTATTCAGTATTTTTAGAATATCAAATTATTTACTTAATGAAGATCATATATCAATAGGTTCATTATTAATTAGTACAAGTTCAAAGAGTAAGTTAAAGATTAAACATAAACAACTCAAAATACATATGTATTTTAGTTGTGTCAATTTGTTTTTCTTGAAGTCTTCTTATTTGTTGATCTTTTATTACTCCATATCTCCACATCAAAAATAAAAATATTGGAGCAATAGTACTAACTTTGTAATACAATTGGCTATAACTTCAATATGGTATTACTGAAAATCGTACCAAATTAAAGTTTGATTTATCGATTGTTGAATTACTAAACCAAAATTTAAAAATTTGATATTCGACTTCTATTTTAAACTATCAATTATCAAATTACCGATCCCAAAATTTAAAAATCCCAAATCAAATACCAAACATCCACTTTTTTATTAGACGTAAAAATTAAGATCTCCTGTAAAAAGTAAACAAACCTGGGAGAATCCGAGAAGACCATCGAAAGGCCCTTTGCTTGTTATATACTCACACAAGTACGAAATGCATTCTTCTAAGTTCTCATATTCTGTAAAATCCTGAGAGCAGGTAAATCATTGTTAGTAAAAACTACTCCAATGTGTTGTGGTGCAGTGGTGTGACTACTCCATTCAGAGGAGGAGCAAGGTGGAAGTTTGTGGATTTGGACGAACCTAGTAGCTTTTGTTTAGATCCTGTATTTGTACTAGAAAATTAAATAAATATATGTATATTAACTGGTGAATCACCAACAAGGGTTGTGGTGGAGTGGTAATTAAGTACTTTTTCATCCTTAACCAAGAGGTTTCGAGTTCGAGCTCCCTTGGGTACGGAGTCGCCTTTGTTAGGGAGCGCTTTACCCCTCAATGTGGGACTTCCTGGTGCGAATCCGGATTTAGTCGGGCTCCGGGCACCGGACATCAGGTGGAAAACCAAAAAAAAAAACTTGTGAATCTGGTTCAGTGATAAAAAAGTGACTGTCATATGGCTCCACCCTTAACCACAGGTCTTGGGTTCGAGACTGGATATGGAGAAAATCTGTTGGGAGCGCTACTCCCGAATTTAGTCAGGGGTCTAATACGAACTCCGAACATCAGGTGGGAAACCAAATAGGCAAGAATGAATTAACAAACAGATTTCAAAATTACTTTTACAAGACAGTGGAATTAGATATGGAATTTCTCGGCAATTCTTTGCTAATTCGTTGCTAAAACGCTATTAGTTTATCGAATCTTCATATAATATTGTTGTTAATTCATAGCTAAATGAAATTAGCATGAAATTTTTGTTGTTTAGCTACACGTTAAGGCACGTATTTACCTCATTATACTGGAACCACTCAAAATATGGTGGTGGAAATATGCCCTCAATATCTGATTTCCCCCCTGCTGCAAATATTCCATCTGGGAATTCCTGCCAATATATATTCATTTATAATTTCAAAAATTAACTTTGATGTGTTACATAATCAACAAAGAAAATATAATTAATTAAATATAAAAATGTAACATCATACCATTTCAAAATGAGCAAAAATAGAAGGATCCCATTTGCTTAATTGTTTTTTTAAGAAATTTCCACTAGTTCTAAATCCATGCAAACAAAGAATCTTCATCTTTTTTTCTCCTATTATCTCGTCCATCCTCTCACAAATGTGGTGAATTAAGTTGAAAGTTGAAGAGTACTGTATATATATCTAAATACTCAGGAATCCAACTACTCACTTTGACATAATTAAAGCGACGTATCGGATTTATTTGAACTCAATATTTTTAACATAGAGTTTATAAATATATATAAAAATTACCACAAATATGAATAAATAACTTTTTAAAATATCATTAATTAATACTAATATATTAATAAAAATTATATAATTTAAATTTTGAATTCGACTCTCAACCGAGTAAACCAAAAATGTAAAGGGGGGGCTATTTACTATTGGGGGAGTTAGGTAATAAGATTGGCTGGCAGGTGACCACGTGACTCTCAACAGCCATTGGGCCTTTGCAACTATCAGGCATTTACTTTTTAAAATTAAGAGAAGAAATATAGAGAAAAGACATAAAATCATCATTGAAGTTATTTTGAATTTTCAAAAAAAATACCTTAATTTTACAAGCGTTTTATTACCCCATAAAAGTATTGAATACCTTTATAAAAAGACCATTTTGACCCATTTTCTCACATGTGAGCTCGCTCGTGATGCTACCCTTTTAATTAATTTAATTTAATTTAACTCTACCCAAATCGTTTCAAAAAGAAAAAAACTCTTTCTTTCTTTTGTTTTCCATTTTTTAGTTTGTCTCTTCGTTTTCTTCAATCAGAGTGATTGTTGAAGATCACTTGCTTCTATTTCAACGTTTTTTGGTCAAAATTCTTGGAGAACTAACTGAGTAAACAAGGAGTTGAAGGTTAACTTTTCTTATGTAAAATGTGTATTGACAGATAAGAGTTTTAAGGATAAAGAGTATTCAAATAAATTATATTTTCTCCATCTGACCAATTAGCTAAAAAAATTACTTGAGACAATACAAAATGTTACTATATAAAAAATTAACTTTGCATGAGAAGATGACATTTCAGGATTTGATCTAATCGTAGAAACAAGTCACTCTTTGGTTTAGTATTCTCTTCAATACCGTCAACTCGTCAAGAGCCCAAAATTCAAAACAGATTTAGAAGCAGCCCAAAGAGCTTCTGTATCATAACTCCAAAGAAAGATTATACCAAAAAGTGCAGCCACCAGCCAATTTGTTATCATTTTGGGGAAGATGATGCATTTAAATGAAGTAAATAATTGATAATTAAAAAAAAATGTGGTACTTTTACTTGGTTTTTGGCAACAAAAATAGATTTTCACACGCGTCATCTGTGTGTTTCACACACATAGTGAGAAAATAGGTCAAAATGGTCCCTTTATAAAGGTATTCAATACTTTTATGGGATAATAAGACGTCCGCAAAGTTAAGGTGTCTATTTGAAAATTCAGGACAACTTCAGTGGTGACTTTATGTCTTTTCTCAAAAATATAATGCAACTCTTGAAGTTGTCCCATATTTGTACAAAGACATCTTAATTATGCTGACGTTTTATTATCCTCCTAAATGATTTTAAACTAATACTATTATATTAAGTTTTCGACCAATTTCAAAATTTAAATGCAAGTATTATTACATACCAATTATTACATGACAAGTATTAATGTAATATAAAATATATATTTTTTCATTTTAAGTTTTTCTTGATTTTTTTCTCTCTTACTTTTTGACTTGCTATTTCTTTTTTACTTTAATTTTAAATAAATGGAAAAATGATCAAAAATGTCCTTAAAACCATGTGAAATGAATAAAGATATGACTTTGACAATTAAAAAAAATCTCAAGTTGTAATATGTCAAAATATTCTATAATTGTTATAGGTGTGGTTTTATCCTTAACTTATGGTTGTTAGTTACAACCTTTAATTAAATAAACCTAATAATATGTATATAACTAACATGTACCGTGGATAGATGTATCTGAATGCAATACATATATATATCCGATGTAAAAAATATGATAAGATTTGTAATTATACAAATTGAAGGGAATGGAGATAATTAGATACAAAATTAGTGAAATTTGTGTTGTTTATCCTAACTTAATTGTAAGTATAAGTGTAGTGAATTCAAATTCTATTTTTTGGTCTAACCAAAATAAAATAGTCAAACACCAAATCTAAAAACTAAAATCCAAAATTTTAAAATTGAAACCCATCGATCAAATCAAAAAATCAAAACCAAAAGTAAAAAAAAATCAATTGATTGTTTTTTTTTTTTTGGATTTGAACAACAATATGTCCCGCCTTAATTAGGTTTAACAATTTCAATCTCGCATCAGCTAATTCTCAAACTTCAATTGGAAGCGAACTTACAAATTCGAGTGACAATGCATCAAGAGCTATGAAAATAATGTAGATCTAAGTTCCTAATTGTGAGTATAAAGTGCACCATACTCATGTCCAAAAAGTAACCGCATATGGCACATCATACACGTATGAAGCACCAAAAATTTAGGAAATATAATTAAGTTTTATTTTTAATTAAATTTTTTTAAAAATCTTTTAAAAAGATGATCAAATTTACTAAAACTAAAAATTATCATAAAAGTTGTCAATGTTTTGATTTTCTTTTAATTATATATAGAGTGAGGTAAGGAAAGATTTAAGAATCAAACTTTTAGTTAAATTTAAATAGTACATTTTAGGAATTCTTATTTTTTTAGTTAAGCCGTTTAGTTTAGATCCGAAAAAAATTGCTTAGTTTTATTTTCCATGTTTGTCTGTTAGAATTCGCCTATATATATCTCTCTATAAATAACAAAAATTCATCTTCACTTTTCTTCCACTTTACTGTTCTTCTTCACTTTTATAGTAATCAACTAATCATATTTCAGATTTTGGTTATTTGCTTTTTCGTTGAAAATTATTGGTTAGATTTTCCCTTTTAAGCACTTCATATTCTTGGTTTAATTACTCCTATTTATCTTAATTAATTAAAACATTAGTATTAATTAAAAGTGCCCATAGAGTACTCTTCTTCTCTATATATTGAACAAGTTTAATTTTAATTAGCTTTTGCCTCTTAGTTTGGAGAGAACACAACAATATGGGTGATCTTGTACACACGGTACAATTTGTTTTTGGGATTTTTGGTGAGTTAATTTCATTTTATAATTATTGTTTTTTTTAAAATTAATTTTTGGTTGACTTTTCCTTCTCATTTTGCTCCTTTTTTTTCTGCTAATTAACAGGAAATGCTGCTTCTCTCTTTCTCTTCTTGGTACCCATGTAAGTTTTCAACAACACTTCTCATAATGTAAAAAAGGGTTTTCTTCAATTCATGCAATTTCCTTCATTTTAATTAATATGGCACTTTTCGAATTTCATGGATCAAGCAAATACTTCTAAGTAAATTGAAATAAAGGATCGTTTGGTAGCTGAATAGAGTTATACATGTATTAGTAATATGGGTATAAGTTATGCATATTAATTATGCATATATTAGTTATGCATGTATTAGCAATGTGGGTATTAATTTTGCATGTATTAGTTATACAAGTATTAGTTATGCAGTGTTTAGTTATGCGGAATTTAGTTATACATAAGTTATTTCTTTGGATGTATGTTTTTTATATTAAAAATTAGTAAAATTATACATTTTCTAAATTAAAACATTTTTTTTTACAATTGTACTCTTTCTTTCTTTAACTTTATATTTAAATTAAAACATTTCTTTAATTATGTAGAAGAAGAAAATAGTCAAGTGGGAGTGATAAGGATAATATTGTCATTTTAACTCAGATGACATCGTTTTGAAATCAAAATTTTTATTTAGTTCAATATTTCTTAGAAATTGACACTTTCAATTCAGATAAATCATATATTGTAAGTTTAAAATGTTTTTTTTTTCTGTATTTTATGATGACCAAACTTAATTAAATAAAGAGAACTATTAGCCCATTTATCTTTGCTCCATCATAATTTTTTTACGCAAATATTCTATCCCTGACTATTAATAATCAGTGGAACTGTTTCTTTTTCTTTTTAAGTATTAGATATTAATTTCAATGAAAATTAGTATTTTGATTATAATTTATACACACTAATACTACAAAAATTCTAATATTAATATATTTTGTTTGATTGAATTTAGGCATACGTTCAAGAGGATCATCAAGAACAAATCAACGGAACAATTCTCTGGCATACCTTATGTTATGACACTTCTAAACTGCTTGCTTACCGCATGGTAATTAATAGGGGTGTATCCACCCTCTGTCAAGGGGTGTCATCTCACACTACTTCGTTCAAATTTTTCGCTCATTTCAGGGTATAAAGTTACTGATTTAATGATTGAAATCAAATGTAGGTATGGTCTGCCATTTATAACATCAAATAATATCCTGGTAGCAACAATCAACGGAGTTGGGGCTGCAATTGAATTAATATATGTGTTTATTTTTCTCTTATATGGACCCAATAAACAAAAGAGAAAAATCTTAGTAATATTTGTGTTAGTCCTTATTGCTTTTGCTACCGCAGCGGTTATTTCCATAAGTTTTTTTCATGGAAAAAATAGGAGGTTTTTCTGTGGTATGGCTGCTACCATCATCACCGTCGTCATGTATGCATCTCCTCTCTCTAATATTGTAAGCACTCTTAACTTATAGTTACAATATTTGACCAATTTTGACAATTATGACCGTTTAACTTCAGTCATGTGCACAAGTGGAAACTTAAACTTGTATAAAATTGAACAGATAGACACATTCACCCTACATGACAATTTTTTGTCATATGTGGCATCATACGTTTATTATGCCACACGGAACACATGTGTCTACTTGTTCAATGTTAGAAGACATAAATATCAGCTGAAATCAAATTAAAAGGTGTATTTATGTATTATGTCATTTTGATATATTATACGCACTTTCAATTGAAGATCACAAAATTCATTGTATTTTTGTATTAATTAACTTGAGTTCAAAATTTAGTACTAATGAAAATATAAATTTGTGCAGAGACTTGTAATTAGGACCAAAAGTGTGGAGTACATGCCTTTCTTCCTGTCATTTGCTGTCGTGGTATCTTGCACTAATTGGTTTATCTATGGCATGCTAGGAATGGATCTATTTATTGGAGTAAGTATTTACCAAGACGGACAAATTTTGATTTTTTTTTAACTAAATATAAAAAATGGTCGTTATTTTTATTAGTGATGATATTAGTATTAGATACAATAATTTAACGATGAAATTCGTGATTAATTTTTTTGTACTTTGCAGATCTCAACATGTATTGGCTTGATTTTAGGAGTAGTGCAGCTGATTTTATACTTCATTTACCGTGACAAGAAAACATCAACGATTGTGGATGAGTTCCAATATGCTTAGTTGTTTTTATGATAACCAAATATTACATAAACATGGTCAAATATCTATGAATTACTATGAAATATGTATATGATAAATATGACCATTTATGAGTTCAAATATTTATATTTACTAATTTTTTTTAACACGTACGTGTACGTGTTCGTGTATTCCGAGCCTAGTATAATTATCTGTCACGACCCAGACCGTCGTGATTGACACCCACACTAACCCTCCGGTGGGAGAACCACTACTACACCTCAAAACAAGCAATTAAACCAAAACTAAGACATTTAAACTACTAAAACAGATTAAATAACTCATAAATGAAGTTCTCATAAACTTCAACAAGAAATCTAAAGAACTATACTAAACAAATGCGGAAGAAACAACCTAGAACCTAAAAGTCAATGTACCAAAACTACTAACGAAATAACAAGTCTAAACAGGAAGGGTCACAACCCCAACTAATCAACTAATCAACTAACTAAAACAAATGTCTAAGTCCGGAAATGGTGGACATAGACGAAAGAGAATTCCATGGCAACCCGAAAGATTTGACTCACCCTTGAATTCGATGCGACGATCTTTAATCTCCTAAGCGAAGTTTGTCAATAGCCGCTTGAAAATGCCATGTACTCAACAAAAATAAGAGCAAATGCAGAATCAGTACACAACCACAGCGTACTGGTGGATCACGTGGCTATCCCACTAGTGTAACATAAGCAAGTCAAACAATACTATAATCACATGTATATATATATCAACATGCTCATCATTATACATTTATCACAAATCATTGGTCCTCTCACAAAGCCCAAACCCAAACAGTTAGCATACCGAAACGTGGTATTCGATCCTAATGTTATGCCGGAACGTGGCAATTGCTCCCATATTTATGTCGAAACGAGGCAACCGATCCAAGTTAGTCATGCCGGACGTGGCAACCGATCCCATTCACACACCACAATCACAATCACAAGTACATCATCAAGATTATACATTTACATCATGATTTCATGGCAATCATCATTCATCTATCTCATTTACATCAAGTGTGATCCACATTGTAACATTCATACATACACAAGTATCATAATAAAGCAAGAACAAACAAACATCACACAATCATAGAATCACAACCATCACATACCTCGAAACAAACTTGAAACCCTAAGAAACTTGATTCTTCCCTTTCCGGATTAGTTCCGCTTGTTCTTGGTCTACAAACAATCAATATAATATGGGAATCAATAAACAATCATTAATTACTCGAATTACTAATAATTATAACAAACCCCAGATCAACCCATGATCCCAATTATCCAATTTAGGGTTGCTTCCACCATAGATTCAAGATCAAAACCCTCCCCCATCAACATTGACCCATTCTATTATGTTCTACGTATTGAAAAACGAATTCGGGGAGTTAAAAACTTACCTTTTGCCTCAAGAATGGTGAAAAACGAGTAGAAATCGCCTAGGGTTTGTTCCTTAGCTGTAAAAGTCGAAAAGTGCCAAATAAGGTCGTTTAGGGGTTTCTTAACGACCTTAAGTCGCGTCTGGCCTGCCACAGCGGCCCTCATCCCGCTGTATCGGTGGCGCTAGAGCAACACCTTGCCCCGCCACAGTGGCATTTTTGAACCAGTGAATAATTATGATTTTATGTCCCATCTCCCCGCCACAGCGGCCCCGCCAAAGAGTCAAAATCGAAACAAAATGCTATTTTAAAGAATTCCAAATCCGCATTCCACAACACATCTCTAATCAACGACGCTCAGAAAATACCTTTCACGCTAAGGTCAATTTTTGGAGATCTACTCATCCAAATTCAATTCCATAAAGTCGTACAGATTCCTTAATGAGTTACCTAACCACTCATGCAATCAAAACCATAATTAATTCACTCGATTGTTACCAGATTTCCCTACACCACAACTACTCCGATTTCATCCAAATTTGGACAAGGTTGGGAAAATTCCAATATTACGAAAAAGTTTTTTTAGCCCCAAATTTTCCCCCGTTGGCATTTCTATAACGACGGATACCGATCATTACAATAGATACCAATTTACCCATCACTCGTCCCCGAGTGACAAAACTTAGGATAAGTAGGCTAAGGAAAGAACAAAGTAGTACCTGATTCGACGAACAATTAGGGATACTTGTCTGGCATGTTCTTCTCGGTTTCCCAAGTAGCTTCTTCAACTGGACGATGCTTCCATTGAACTTTCATGGACTTAATCTCCTTGGTCCTCAACTTATAGCAATCAGTTCTTCCTCGTATTGGAGGTCTTTGTCTAACATAATTAAGTCCCACTTAATGATATAATCTCCGTCACCATGATATCTCTTCAACATAGACACATGAAATATCGGATGAACACCGGATATATTATGAGGTAAAATCAATCTATATGCCACCGGCCCTACACGTTCAAGAACTTCAAATGGACCAATATATCTAGGACTTAGCTTACCTTACTTACCAAATCTCATCACCTCTTTCATGGTTGATACCTTAAGAAGAACATTCTCACCGGTCTGAAATTCCATGTCTCTTACCTTATGATCTGCGTACTTCTTCTGTCTACTCTGGGCTGCTAAAAGCTTAACTTGAATACTCCTTACCTTATCTTGAACATCCATCACTAAATCAACCCCCAAAGGTTTCATATCTTCTGCCTCAAACCATCCTATGGGTGATCTACATCCCCTCCCATGTAATGATTCAAATGGTGCCATATTAATGTTGGAGTGATAACTATTATTATAAAAGAACTCACACAAAGGTATGAATTTATCCCAATGCTCTCCAAAATCAATTACACATGCTCTCAACATGTCTTCCAACACTTGAATGGTCCTCTGAGATTGTCCATCCGTCTATGAATGAAAGGTTGTACTAAAAGTGAGTTGTGTGTCCAATTCATCATGCAATTTCCTTCAAAACTTGGAAGTGAATTGGGTACCACGATCTGAGATGATAGAAAGGGGCACTCCATGCAATCTCACTATCTCTTTCACATAAATCTTAGCCAATTGCTCAGCATTATAATCTATTCTTACCGGAATAAAATGGGCTGACTTGGTTAATCTATCAACCACTACCCAAATAGAATCAAACTTCCCCAAAGTCTTGGGTAGACCAACCACAAAATCCATAGCTATTCTTTCCCACTTCCATTCCAGAATTGACATCTTTTGAAGTAAACCTGCAGGCCTTTGATGTTCATACTTCACTTGTTGACAATTTTGACACTTAGCCACAAACTCCGCTATGTCTTTCTTCATGCCCGACCACCAAAAAATTCGTTTCAGATCTCTATACATCTTGATCACACCCGGATGAATAGAATATCGCGAACCATGAGATTCTGCCAATAATTTTTTAATCAAGTCATCAACTCGAGGAACACAAATCCTCCCTTTCACACTAAGTACACAATCCGCATCAAGAGTGGTCTCTTGTGCCTTACCATTCTCCATCTTCTCCTTGAGTTCGTTCAAATTTTCATCCTCAAATAGTTTGGCCTTAACTTCAATGCTAGCTAGCACCCCGCCACTTTCAGAGATGCCCAACTGTATGAACTTAGACTCTAAGGTCTGAATTTCTTTGGCCAAAGGTCGCTTGATTACACTCAAGTAAGCTAAGCTATCCATACTTACTGTTTTTCGACTCAAAGCGTCCATTAGCCTTACTCGGATGATATTGAATCATTACCACAAAATTCTCTTTTAGCAGCAATTATTTAATGGCAATAATATAAGTACCGCTAAATATGTTTTAAACCTAATTATTTAGGGGCAATTAACCATTAGCCGGTAAAAGTAAACTTTTTAGCGACACTTACTTTAAATATCTAATAAAAAAGCTAAATTCTATTTTATTCAATAAAAATAAATACTTTTTCTTACACAAAATTCCCAAATTCCTAAAGATCTCTCTTTCTCCATTCCCATATGAAACGACAACATTGAGCTCACAAAATTAATCTGAAGTTTCATCTTCTTTGTCTTCGATTTCATAGTTTCCATCTCCGTATCCTTCGTCTGCCATCAATTTCTAACCCTTTGTCACCGCCTCAAGGTACGTCGATGCACTATGATTCTTTTGTCTTGAATGTGATTGGATGATAATGATTGTCTTGTGTATGAGTAATGAAATTATGATATATGAGGATTGTAGTGTGTTGTAGTTTGCTGAGAGAGTTGTATTTTGTGCATTGTGTGTTGTGCTAAGCTCTACTGATATTAGATTTTTAGCATATAGATGGTGGTCCTTTCTCTACGTAGCCTCCTCTAATTAGATTCCTTAGCCTATTACTGAAATTGTGCAAGTCTGTTGCATAGTAAGCATATGGGGCATTATTTGCTGTATCGACAGGGTACTGAACAAGGTTCCCATTATTTTGCATTTTGAGGCAGAAAATCCCGAATAAATCATTTGCTTCTGAGGTACTCGAGAACAGCTCTTGTCCAGCTGATATATGCTGACCAGGTAAAATTGTGTTTGTTGGATTGTCAAAACTTCACCAAATGACATTGCGATCTGAATCATAGAGCACAAAGTTTTCCATGTCCAGCATGGAAGCTGAAGCAATGGCTCGAGATGGATTGACTTATAATATCCTTCATTTAATTTGATTTGCAGGAACGAATTACTCATGTTTGCCACACTGGCAGCAAACTAAATTGTTACTGAAGTTTTAATTTTTAGCAAGGTAACATTGACAATTCTTCTTAAACATTCTTATTCTCATATGATTTCGAATAAAGTGATCTCATATCTATGATTTATTTGCAATTTGGGTGCACTTTATATTGTTTTCAAGTAAAATGAAAATTGCTATCAAAACGGCCCTGTATATTTTTTGTATTCTTATGAATTTGCCTTTGATCTGCTTATTCTTGTGAAGTTTTGGGGCTCAAGAGGATTTTTTCCAAGTAACTCATGAGTAATGAACATGGTGGATATCCAGAAAAGTAATAGCCACTAAAATGTTTATTTGTTGATCAATATTTTGTTTGCGGGATAAGACACAAGTAGCCCCTTAGACTATGACCGAAATCCCAGAAACACACCTTAACTAAACTAAGGTTACCAAAAGACAATATCATCATTGTTTGTTGGATGACATTTTTCCTCTTTTTTTTCATGGTTATAACTGTTGCAAGCAACAAAGTATCACTTCGACTTCGACTCCTTTTAAACATAACTTCGATGGAGGCTGATAACTAAATAAGAAACTTGAAGGCCTAAACTTTCCAGCATTCATATATCTTTGCTACATTTTGATTTGGATTAACATATCATTTGTGTTTGTTTGAACCTCTATGCTTCAGTTGGATTAATAACATGTCATTTGTGTTGGGAAGTTGTTTATTTTCCAGATTTGTTTCTTTCAAACTGATCATTGACAATTAACAAGCTGATGAGGCAGAGAAAATGAGAATTTGTTCGATTAGTAATGATCTTTGTGTGCGTGTTATAGATGATTTTATATAGTTTCAATTTTCCCATACTAATGACTGAGTTGAATTGATGGTGGTTGATAGTTTCAAGTATCAGAACCAACTGTAAACTACTGCTGCTTTTCCTATTTTAGTTTGGTAGTTGCTTAGTTTCAAGTCTCACAACCAACTGTAAACAACCATTACTTTTGTTGTTGTTGCCGCTTAATTCTTAAAACGCATTAGATATGTTGAAGATCAATCAGCTCATGATTTGCAGATGTCATGCTAGTCAATTTTCTCATGTTAAAGCTTGAAATGGTTGGGTTGCAATAAATCCCTAAGTATTTTCAAGAAATTTTATTTTGCACTAGATAACCTCTAGTTCTGTTGCTTGAACTTGGACAATACCAAATTCACATTTTGTTAACTGACAATGACATGGAAATAAATGCTGGAAAATTACTGCATTGGAGAATTGTATCAGTCAAGTAGATTACAAATGTTTTGGTGTTAAAACTTGTTAATTGAAGGGAAATATATTAAGACTAGGTAAGCAAGTACATGATGCAAAGACTATGTCTTGCTTTTTTCCTGCTCTTGCTAAATGACTTATTTGTAAGCATTATGCCACCTCCCCTGTTGCTTTAACCATACATTATTCAACAATAACTTTCTGTGGGCATTGACTACAAAATTATTAAGTGCAAAAAATTGGTTTCTGCTCTGCAATCTTTTCGTTTGCTGCTTCTTTAAATGTCTAGTGATGCTTGTCCTCTACCATCAATATTATGTGCATTCAACTTGTCAAGTACAGGTAATATGCATTAATTTTTTTTAAAAGGCATTACCTCAACCAATCAATTGGAATCTCCCTTCTTTTTGTATCTATTATAGGTCATGTTTCTGAGAGGAAGAACATTGGGATTATGTCAGGTATGTCTTTCTCCAAATCTATTTCCTTGTTATACTGAATTTTGAGGCTATTGCCTTTGGTATGTCACATCGTAGTCCTTCTAGGTAACACTAGGCCTGTAGTAATTATCTCTGCAAAATCATGTCTTTAAGTTTGAAGATGCTATGTACAGTGGGTTTTGTTTATTTTCTAAGTTCTATTAAATGTATGTTGAAAGTTTGGATTTTGATAGTCATGTGTGTGTTGGGGGGGAGGAGATGGCTCGTTCAAGTTGTTGTATGGCTTGTTTTTCTCTGCATATCATGCTTGAGATAATGTTGATGCTATGGCTTGTGGGAAACTTAACAGTAAACACCTAGCTCTGGCTGTCCAAAAGATACTACTATTACTTGGTTATATGTGTAATGTCAAGCTATTGATTCTTGTTTTATGCTTCTCAATTCTGAGGTTTGTGGTTTTATTGGACTTTTTACATTCTGGATTTCATTTGATTTACTAATTTTTGTTGAATATATGTTGAAAGTTTGCATTTCGATAGTTTTGTGATGGGGGAAGGCACGTTCAACTTGCTCAATGACTCTTGTTTTTCTATTGTGATGAATAAACATGCTAATCTTTAGATATATGATTCCGACATAATGCCTACTCATGTTGATATTCTACTTATACATCAAGCATTACATGCTTGAGCTCGGATACTACCGTTTTCTATATGCTGCTTAGTTGGATCTATCTTATTTCTGTTCTCTTCGGAGAGAAATTTTTTGAAGAGAAAGATTACTATGAATGAAGCTTCAAAATTCACTATTTTGGCCCAGAAGGAAGAGTTTGTGGCATTCCTGGTCCCACCAAGAATTTCCATAGACCCTCATATACATAAAATCAATAAACTAAATGTTCTCGTCTTGAACGTTTTTACTTTCATAAATAAATTATAAATAAGTTTTGATGAAAACATACGTAAGATACTTAAAATTGTTTATAAATATTATCGGTTTTTAAAAAATTAAAATCAAACCAAACCCAAATAAAAATTGATTTATTTAATCGGTTTGATCCAATTGTTTTTTTATTTAGATCGATTTTTGTCCAAACCGTGACCACCCCTAAAGAAGACCACTCATCCCTTTTTCGTTGGACCAGATTCAACTATTCTCTTTTAGTTTTTTCAATCTCCCCATACTTATGGAATAATGTTAATCTGCTACTCTCTTCTTCTTTTTTTCGAAAGAGTATTTTCATGTGTAATATATTCTCTCTTTTATTTTAATTTTTTTTATCACGTGACATTTTATATGGATAAATAAAAATTAAATAAACTATTAATATTAGTTTAAAAATTAAATATTAAAATGTTACTATCCCAAATAAAAGAAATTGTTTTTTTCTGAATGAAATTTACTAACAAATTTATGATATCATGGATATATTCCCGTTGTTTATGCTTGCCAAATTAGATGAGTGCAAATTTCAAAACTTGCCATCCCCAAGAGAAGTCCAATAATCCAATCCTTGAAAATCGCAAGGAAAAGAATATATTTTTTTAAAAATAAAATAAAATAGATACATCTTCTTAATATTTTGTATCTGTCTCGTTCTTTTTGAATAATTCATTTTTATAAATGTAATTTTTGAGAGGTAAAAATTAGTTACGCTCTCACTATGATATAAATAGTACTTTTGATTCCTCTTACACAATATGATGGACAAAGAAGAGTTCCCCACATTACCGTCTCATTGCCATACCTAATTTCAAGTGGACGTTTACTACCACCAACCATGTGATAAAGAAACTCCAAACTCAACACTCTTTTTGCCATTTGAAAAAACTTTGGTTTTCCTTTGGCCTTTCTTTTTAATAATAATATACCCAGTATAGTCATTCTATACGTAGGATCGGAAGAAAATGGTATATTTGTAGAAAGACTATTTCTAATATATCTATTGTCTTTCTTTATATTCAAAGAAAATAAGTACTCATTTGGGGTGTGTTTGGTATGACGAAAAATCTTTTCCAATTCCTTACGTATTTTGTATTGTTTGATAGTAAGTGAAAAAAATATCATTTCAAGATCATTTGTATATGTAATTTAGCAAAATATTGTTGGGGGGGGGGGGGGGGGGGG
>NW_026030018.1:56840-67077 GCF_019186545.1 Solanum stenotomum | reverse complement strand
GGGGAGTGGAGAGTGGGGGTTTGGGGGAGGGGGGTAGATGAGTGACAATTTACTTGAAATCTCACTTAATTATGGAACTTGTGTTTTTTGTTATTTTCATAAGAGATGTCATTTTTCTCATTTTTAAGAAACTTGTTTTCCTAAAAGAAATATTTTTATTTTTTTTTGGAAACTTCGTACCAAACACACTCTTATAAGTGCAGTCCAACCGCTAAGCAGTATAATATGAAGACCTAAACATTACAATACTTGATTAATATAATTATATGATAAATTGGTATATATAGTTTAATGTAATACTCAATTTTGGTAAACTTTTACTTGCAACTAGAGGTTTATACGTAAAAGTGAAAAAGACCAAAAATACTCTTAAACTATCTGAAAAAGGTTAGATTAAAAATATCTTTCGGGCCACCTTTTTGGCTCATTTTACCTTTAAAACTAACAATTTTAATTATTATAATTATTATTATTTATTACGTGACGTCTTCCTATTGAATAAAATTAAATTCCCAAACCATCATTTTTTTTCTAACTCACCCCAACTCATCATATCCACACCCCCATGACCCAAACCCAATTAAAAAATTATTCAAGGATAATTTTGACCATTTTTCGTCTATAAAAGCACCGATGGACTGGTTTTTCAAAAAGATAATCATCAAATAACAAAAGCAAATTAATCATGAACAAATGACTCCTACTACACCTACCACACATTAATACTAGTACTTCATTTAGAATGTGTTCTCTCTAGAAATAATAATATCATTTCTGATATTGGCATATAGGTGTATCATGTAGGGCATGTGTTTTATGTAGGACACAAAGTGTGATGTATGTTTTATTTGCATGCACTATTCATTTCTGTCAAAAATATCAAGCAAACATTTGAATGAAATTTTCTCTACTATATATAATTATTGTGTTAATAGTGTGAGATTTCACTGAAAATGATATTTTTTGGGAAGAATCAAATAAGGTTAATATATTTTATCCTTTCGACTTTGATTTTTTATCCTTGTCATTTTTAGCTTTAAAATTCTGATTTCGCTGTCATCTATTGTAAGGGCTTCCAACTATCAAATTCAAACGGATCTTTTGATTCGATTTTGAAAAGATCAATCCTGCTCAATTATTGAACTATAACCCTAACCTTTGCTTATAAATATATCTCAAAAAGCTCTAGCCGCACCATCAATATCCAACAACATTACTCTTGCTCAATTGAAGTAAAATAAATGAAACAAACTATAATCCTCACTCACATGTAAACATCATTTTTCATCCTTTTATGATCGATTTCATGAAGATTTTACGCATTTTTCATCGTTGTGGTCTACTTGTAGGTTTGAGATCCTAAAGAGTAAAAGTAGGTGAGTTTACCTTCCCTCTCTCGAATCATAAAAGGAACGATTTGTAGTTAAGACGACTTGATTTTTAATAATGCATAGTTTGATGCTCCAACTAATGGGAGTATGAACTACCAAAGATTTAAGAAATATAATTAAGTTTTAGTTTTATTATATTAAAAAATTTCTTTTAAAAAGATGATCAAATTTGCGGACATAAAATTTACCATAGAAGTTGTCAATGTTTTGGTTTCCCTTTAAGTTCAAAATTGCCCCATTTATTTTCTCCCTTATATTTTGGGATAAAAAATGCTCCCATCATTATTCCAAGAGACCATAAATATCCTTAAAAGCTAACAACCCAAACTTTTAGTGACGTGACAAACCACGTGAAACAATCTCCCCACCTAAGTGTTGCCAACTAAGATTTCCACTAAATTATGGATCATTAATTCTTACCCAAATTTATAACTCGAACTCTAACTGTAACAAAGAGATTGCTAATGAACAATAACAATAGTTCTCAAAGACACCTTTGTATTGATAAACTGAACCAACTACAATTTTTGTAAACAACAACAATACTTGATAAACTATATTGAAGGCAATTTGAAATACAAGAAGAAATAACTAGTGATAGATAGATAAAATAAATGGGATGAGAAGATAGAGTGAAGAAGGAGGAGAAACTAGAGAAATAGAGATGAGATAACAAACAGATCCATCATGATTTTGCTTGCCCCATTATGCCCAGTACTTGTTTTGTTTATACATTTTGTTGCAGCAAACTCTGTCCTTTGTCACGTGACCTCCCACTCTTCCAAACGTAATCGCCAAGTCTTTTAGGAGGAATTACTCTTCTAGAGTTCTTACATGGCATATCCATGTGTTTATTCTCCCTGGCAGCCCCCATGTCATCCAGGTCAGCAATTTGACTCCTCTTGTTCACAACACTAACTCATTCTTGCTAAAATTAATAGGCAATCATCTGTCTTGAATTCAAGTTCTCACAATCTAAAATTTGAGTAAGACTAATGAATGGTCTCTTCATAAGAAGCAAATTTGACAATTTCAGAGACTTTCTGTTGACCACCAAACATAAGGAATATTTATCTTTCCCATATTGAACAACACTACCAACTTGAATCCAAGATCGATGTTTGCCTATTAATTTTAGCGGGTCATGTAATTGTTAGCAAGAATTGAAAGTCAAGAAGGGGGGTGAATTAAAATTTCCTTCAGTCGACTTCCTGTAATGGTCAGTCGACTCACTTGCACGTTAGTAGAATAGATAAACAGTAGTAAATATTATAGTAAGTAAATAACACAAATAGTTTTTATACTGGTTCGGAACACCGATGTGGTGCCTAGTCCAGTCCCCTTGGGTTTCAAGGGTTTCCTTTAGAGCTTGTTGNATCTGTCTTGAATTCAAGTTCTCACAATCTGAAATTTGAGTAAGACTAATGAATGGTCTCTTCATAAGAAGCAAATTTGACAATTTCAGAGACTTTCTGTTGAACACCAAACATAAGGAATATTTATCTTTCCCATATTGAACAACACTACCAACTTGAATCCAAGATCGATGTTTGCCTATTAATTTTAGCCGGTCAGGTAATTGTTAGCAAGAATTGAAAGTCAAGAGGGGGGATGAGTTAAAATTTCCTTCAATCGACTTCCTGTAATGGTCAGTCGACTCACCTGCACGTTAGTAGAATAGATAAACAGTAGTAAATATTGTAGTAAGTAAATAACACAAATAGTTTTTATACTGGTTCGGAACACCGATGTGGTGCCTAGTCCAGTCTCCTTGGGTTTCAAGGGTTTCCTTTAGAGCTTGTTGGGAACTTGGGTGTTGCAGAATGTTACAATTGAGAGCCCCATTTGATATGTAAATAAGAATTTCTTCTTCGACACAACCTCTACCCGTATAACCTACACTCAGATCTTTCTTTCTCTTTTCTTTTCAATTTTTCATTCAAGTGTGTACAAAGTTTTATGAAAGATAAAAGAAGATAACAATATAAGTTCAAGTGAAGTGCGTGATCCACAACTATGGCTAAGAGATGTTTATATAGATGTGGACGGTTGCTGCTCTATTATGGAAACCCAAGGATGTTCAAATCAGGGATCCTTAAATTGAGTCCTTGATTTATTTTGATTGATTTGCTGAATCATATCCATATCAGATATGTGCATGATTAAATCAATTCCTTCATTTGTTAGATGATCTCCTTGAATCATGGTTGATATTGATAAACTTCAGAATATATTCTTCTATGACTGATTGACAAATTAAATCAATTCCTTCCTTTGTTAGATGATCTCCTTGAATCTTGGTTGATATTGGTATACTAGTATACTTCTATGACTGATTGATAGATATTCTCTTTCCTTCAAATATTTGTACTGGTTGACTGGACTTTTCTTGCCTTCCATGCGTGGCTCCATGAATCCTGGTTGGGATTCTGGTTGTCGTGATTTATCTTCTTGATATTATTTTCCATAACACCTTCTTGATTTGCAGGCTGCTCGATTTCCTTCCTTTTTTATTTCATGCGAGTAGATTATGAGTTAGCTTGTCATTATTCAGAATATCATANAGAAAATAAATACCTCTCATTAATGTAGAACGTCTATTTGGGATGAGATATGTCGTCTCTAAATACCTAATAACGACTAGTTTTCTTATCGTCATTATAGATGTTTAACGACCAGATGTTTGAGCCCGTCCTTGTTAAAATTTTGCGACGAAAGCTATTAGGACGGGGTGCGACCAGCATTTTGCCGTCGCTATTTCTCAATTGGGACGAGATTTGGACTTTTAGTGACCATATTTCCCTTCCTTAGAGGCTGTTTTTCTTGTAGTGTTTTGAGTTGTGTATGATGACATCTTTATAATAAATCATGCAATCTTCCTCTATACTTTTGAAAATTATTGGTTAGATTTTCCATTTTAAGTACTTCATATTCTTGGTTTAATTACTCCTATTATTTTTATTAAAATATTAGTATTAATTAAAAGCACAAAGAGTACTCCTCTCCTCTATATATGGAACACGTTTAATTTCTATAGTGAATAACTAACTAGCTCTTAGCTTGTAGAGAACACAACAATATTTGTTTTTGGGATTTTTGGTGGGTTAATTTCATTTTAATTCCATTGTATAATTTTCTATTTAATTAATTGATTAATTTTTGGTTGAGTTTTGTTTGTTTTTTTCTTTTCTTTTTTCTACAAATTATCAGAAAATATTGCTTCTCTCTTTCTCTTTTTAATACCCACAAAAGTAGAACTTTCAACAACATTTTTCAAAAGGTAAAAATGAGCTTCTTCTTGTTGAAATAATGAAAGAATAGAGAAATGTATCATGTACAACTATCAAATTATGTTTTAACAGAATTGATAACAGGACTATTAGTTAGTTAGTAAACTAATCTGTATTAGCTATAAATAGAGGTAGTTAGCTAGATATTTTCTTAATTCATTCAGTTGTAAAAGATCAACACTTATCAATACAAAGCAATCCGTTTATTTACTCTCTAAGCTCCATTATAGATCTTAAGGTTCATCAGAAATGGTGGAATTCAACATGGTATCAGAGCTCGGCTAGAAGATTAGGAGCTGGTAAATCACTGACGACGAGCTTGTAATTGAAGGTGCTGGTTTAATCACTCTTCTTCCTTATGTAGAATTTTTTTTTGCGATTTGAATCTAAGGATTAGCAATGGCGACACTGGATGTTAGTGATCCTCGACATCCTCTCCATTTGCAACCATCAGATAACCCTAGAAATGTGATAATTTGATCCAACTGAAAGGATCTGAAAATTACTAAGTTTGGAGCAGAGCAATGAAAATTGCACTGCGAGCTAAGCGTAAAATGGGATTCATCGATGGAAGGTGCACTAAGGATCTGTACAAGGATGATCTAGAAGAAAAATGGGAGCGAGTTAATGCTACAATTCTCACTTGGATCAAGAATACAATGTCGAAGGAGTTAGTAAATGACATCGTGTATGCAGATAATGCGCATGCAGTATGGGTGGATCTTCAAGAGCGTTTTAACAAAGTCAATGGATCAAAGATCTACAATCTCCATAGGGAAATAGCCACAATTTCACAAGGTACATCTGATATCTCATCCTATCATTCACAATTACGTTTACTATGGGATAAATACCAGTCCTTGATTCTTGCATTATGTGGATGTGTCACATCGAGAGATTTCGTAGTACATCTAGAACAACAGAAACTATTTCAATTCATGATGGGATTAAATGAATCGTATAATGCAATTAGGAGTCAAATTTTACTTATAACACCATCTCTTTCTGTTAGTCAAGCTTATGTTATGTTTGCTCATGAGGAGAGTCAAAGAAAGATTTGTGAGACGAGTTCACAAGGAGGTATAGTCAGTGGCTTACATGAAAGTACAGTGTTGATAATCTACATAATAATCAGCACGGGCAAAAGGGATTCAATTCATATAATAATTCAGAATATAGTAGTTATAATAACAATTCCTTTTGTGATCTCTGTAAGAAGAAAGGACACACACAGAACATATGTTACAGGTTGATAGGCTACCCACCTGGATACAAAGGAAAGAAGAAACCTCTGTTTAATCAAGGGAATAACAACATAGGAGAAAATGCTTGGGATAGAAAAGCTAATATGGTCATACAATATACTGTAAATGAAATGGGAGATGTTGGTCACAGAGATAATAGTGTTGGAAACATTGAAAATTGGCAAAGACAGTATAATCAGAGGATTAACAGGGTTCATGCTGCTGGGAAGGTGAGATAACACAAAGGTCACAATCACAAGTTTTTCATCAGCCAAATCCTACTTTTTGCAACAAATCAAGCTCAAAGGGACCAAACTATTTTACTGATCAACAGTATAGTCAAATAATGAGCATGCTAGACAAGGGCAAAGGAGTTGAACAAGCAGGCACCATGGCAAGTAATGCTGCTTCTCATTCATTGCAGAATTGTACAAATGCTTGGATAATTGATACTGGAGACACAGACCATATGACCAGTAATTTGCACTTATTGACTAATGTGACCACACATATTGTTATACCCCATTTTTATACACACGACTGCATATATATATATATATATATATATATATATATATATTACAGATCAGTAACTTGGCGCATAAACTAATGCGCACGGACCAACTCGAACGCAATAATTTTATTCTTAATGTTTGAAACATAATTAAAAAAATGGTTTTAAATGTCAAACAGAACATAATCATACTCTAAAAATTACTTCATTAAGCTAAACTAAGCACAAAAACAGTCTCGACATATCAATTTATTAGAGTGCATATCAGTCTATTAGAGCACACATAGCATAGAAACAAAACAGAGAAAGAGAGAGGGCGAAATCACCTGTTGCGGAGCAGTGAACAAGGTGCTTTGGTCGAAGGTCTATTTTCAAACAAATCGAACTCGAGCAAGCTTAAAAAATAGAATCTCAGCCAAGATAAAAAGGGGATGCAAAGGCAATATTTAGAGCAAAGAACAGTAGTTAAAAGTGCTATGGAGTCCGAAAAATTTCTTGTTAAAAATGAGTGCAAAGGCTATTATCAATATCAAAAAAAAATTCTCCCAAAACAAGTGGAATGTGTCGGTATTTATAGCAATGAACTAGGGTTCTTAGCTCAAGTTTAGGCGGGATTTTAAGAAACAAAATAGTCGTTTGAATTTTGAAATCTCTGCTTGATGATCCTTTCTCTGAAATCTCAAAAGTTCTTTGGCATTTTCTTGACCAAATTAAAGAAGAGAGATGTAAATGAGAGGAGGAAGAAAGGAACGCCTGCCACTGTAGAAGAAAAAGATGAAAATTTCACCAAAACAAGGCTGGTGATTTTTGTCCTTGGTTGAGGAATAATGGAGTTTTCTCCAAAAGAGGAAAGGGGAGAAGTAAACGTAAGGGGCAGATGGGTAAGTGTTATTAGGCTCAGCTGATGATTAAAATGTTGAGTTGGGCCTATATTTGGGCTACTTTGGACAAATTTTGATATAAAATATGGGCTGAAAAGTTTTGGTCTTATTTGAGGCTTTTGGGCCGAATTTCTCACCCTTTTTCCTTTCTTCTTTTAAATTATTTTGGGCTTCTAACTTAGTAACTAATATAATATATATATTAAAAAATGATAAATAATGATTTGCATAATAAAATATCAATATTACAACCTTACACTAATATAAAGTACAACTACAAAAAATAAGATTTTATAATTAATTAAATAGGTTAGAAACTTGAGAGAAGGCGACAACAAATAATTATTTTAAGAAAAAAAGGTGTAAAAGTGACAATAATCATTTCGATAATAAACATATAATTTTAGTAGATAAATAGTCATAATAGTAAAAATAATTGTGAAAAAGGATTATTTTATATGTTATAAAATTAGAAGCTCGAAAACAATAAATTAGAAGAAAAAAGGGTAAAAAATTGGGTGTCAACAGTGTCACGACCCGGGATCACCCCCTAGTCGTAACCGGCGTACTCNGGGTCAAAAATTGGGTGTCAACACTCGTACATTCTATGTACTGATGTCAGTCGGCCTGCATCTTATGAAGATGCAGACACAGGTACCTCGGATCAGCATCCAGCACGTCGTTGATCCAACTGAGCACTCCAGAGTCAGTGGTGAGCCTCCTTGCCTTCCGGAGAACTCTGTGATTTTGTGTTCCTAGTTTTGTTTTATTAGAATGTTGCGGGGTCTGTCCCAACATCCATCTCAGTGTTATAGAGACTTCATAGACAGTCAGTCAGTTGGTATTGAGTCTCTCATCTATGTATATATGTAAATATTCTATTTTGAGACACGAGTTGCCTTTTTGGTCAGATTTTTATTAGTTAGGTTGCTTCTATGACTTTTCATTGCATTAAGTTTTCTGTTGAGTTTTCCGCTGAGTTAAGAGAGCCAGGCCAAGGGTTCGCTTGGGGGCCAGAAATGGTCTTCGAGTGCCGGCCACGTCCAGGGTGTAGGCTCAGGGTATGACAAACTTGGTATCAGAGCACAGAGTTCAAGAGTCATAGGGAGTCTATGAAGCCGTGTCTATAGAGTCCTAGTTATCGGTGTGAAGTGCGTCACATCTATAATTGGGAGGCTAAGACACTTAGGAAGATTTCTCATTTCTTTCACACTCATCTCGTGCGTTAGAGTTGATCTCTAAAAACTTTCTTTCTAATATGTGCTTGCGCGTGTTTTCAGATAATCATGCCTCCACGAAGAGTTGGCAGAGGGCGTCTTCCTAGACGTTATGTTGCGGAGCAAGAGTTACCTTATGCCCCGGGAGTGCAACCACAAGGGGAAGTTTCTAATGCCGAGTTCAGAGAGGCAATTAGAATTCTGAGTCAAGTTGTAACTAATCAGATTGGTCAGCAGAGGGGAGCTCGACATGAAAGAGCTGACACTTCAAGGATTCGTGAGTTCTTGGGGATGAATCCTTCGAGTTTCATGGGTTCGAGCACTACTAAGGATCCAGAAAACTTCATTGATGAGTTGAAGAAGATTTTTGATGTGATGCATGTGGCAGATACTGAGCGAGTTGAACTAGCTGCGTATCAATTGAAGGATATTGCTAGAACTTGGTTCGACCAGTGGAAAGGGACCCGTATCAATTTAACGGGTCATTCTTTTTAGATGATCACGTAAGTTAAGCTAGTGGATCCACTAAGTTAAGTAATGTCCTATATCACGGCAAGGTATAGGATGGTCCTTGGGCAACGTGAGGTAAAATGTTGTATCATCACTAGGGCTCATAGTGGTGGTTGTCGGTTAAAGAATCTCCCACTAAAGTTATATTACTTTTATATAAGTAAAGTTGAGTTTGTTATTGCTTTAATCATTAACAAACTAAGTTGTTTAAATTGTTTTAAAAGCTTTATATATATTGCATGTGTCTTATTGCTTTATATTGAGTTTGGTTATTCATGAGTTGATCAGAGCCAAGGTAAGAGTTCCTTTGTATTCCTTTCAAGCTTTAGTTGTTGTTTAGCTTTCCCGCTCGCATACTCGTACATTCTATGTACTGATGCTAGTCGGCCTGCATCTTATGATGATGCAGACACAGGTACCCCGGATCAGCATCCAGCACGCCGTTGATCCAGCTGAGCACTCCAGAATCAGTGGTGAGCCTCCTTGCCTTCCGTAGGACTCTGTGATTTTGTGTTCCTAGTTTTGTTTTATTAGGATGTTGCGGGGTCTGTCCCAACATCCATCTCAGTGTTATAGAGGTTTCATAGACAGTTAGTCAGTTGGTATTGAGTCTTTCATCTATATATATATGTAAATATTCTATTTTGAGACACGAGTTGCCTTTTTGGCCAGATTTTTATCAGTTAGGTTGTTTTTATGACTTTTCATTGCATTGAGTTTTCTGTTGAGTTTTCCGCTGAGTTAAGAAAACCAGGCCAAGGGTTCGCTTAGGGGCCAGAAATGGTCTTCGAGTGCCGGCCACATCCCGGGTGTAGGCTCAGGGCGTGACACTAGGGATCCCAACTATCTCAGCATCATCCACATTGACCATCACAAGGTTAACTATGAAGAGATTTAGGATAATTTTGGACAAATGATGTGAAATCAAATGATTGGAAGTTAAAATTTTTTTTGAAATTTTAAAATCTTCATGATTTCAAACTACATGTCATACTTTATATCATATCATGTTCAAAGCAAGCTTAAAATCTTCATGATTTCACTGATACTATTTCTGTATATCTCATTCTTAGTTTTTTATTACTACTCGTCTCTTATGCCTCTATTTTTTTACTATCATGTTGATGTTACTCTGCTTATGTCTTCATAAATGTTATCTTTTTGCTTTCCTTGAGCTAAGGATCTATCGA
>NW_026030018.1:35910-52526 GCF_019186545.1 Solanum stenotomum | reverse complement strand
AAAAACCATTAATAATCATTAATAACCATATAAATCATCATTTAAAACCTTTTTATGCAAGAACCCATGCTAGAATTGAAATAGGTTTTTGTGTGTATTTGAAAAACCTTGAAAACCTTTTGATTGGGTTCCTTGAAAGAAAGAATAATCAAGGATAAGAATCTCCATACCTCTAAGTTGAAAACCCACGAAAATTGAAGAAGAAGCACTCAAAATCTTCAATTCTAGCTCTAACTCCTCTTCTTCCTTGAGTTAGAGAGAAATATATGAAAGAGGGAATTATTTTGGAATTTCTAAGAGGAATGACTTAAATGAAAGGAATTAAGTCATAAAAAGGTCTTATAATTGCTAGGAAAAGAATAAAATAGCATAGGGTCAATTTTGGAAAAAGACTAAGGACCCATAAAGTCTTAACTTAAAAGATTTTGCCCCTTCCCGTCTAAACTTGTCCTTTTGGACAGTGCTTCACTATTTCGGGCATAACTTTTTACTCCAAGGTCGGAATTGGGCAAACTCGGTGGCGTTGGAAAGAGGACTCAAAGACCTTTAATTGGATAGGTAAAGGTCCACCTAATTCATTTTGAGCTAAAAGATATGACCATTTAAAGTTGACCCTTACAACTCACTAGTTCAAATGACTAGTTTCCGAACGTCACGGTCATTCCTCATCATTTCATCAATTTCTCAACTCCAAACTCACATGTGAGGCTCTAGTTTCACTAGTTCATTTTTAGGGTCGTTACAAACAGCTTGTCCCTCTTTGACCAGAGACGATGTAAGAGTTTTTGGTCAAAGAAGTTGACGTAATAACCAATTTTGTCCCGACCGACAAATAAGACCTTGGGAAAGAAAAGACAAGTTGAGCATTGGATAACTCATGAGGTAGAGGATTTCGAGAACAAGGTAGTCGCAGGCTTACAAAAGTTGCCCCAGTATTGAATTATGTTGTTATTGGGTATTTTGATCTAGGAGAGTATTTGAGAATGGAGTCGAGCAGTGTTTGAGGTAGACCTTTGACCTTTGTTGGAAAGCTAAACTTTCTCAACAAATTGCCCAGTTCACTGCCTAGATAAAGTTCCACGTTACATTGTGTCTCTTGTTGCTGCATGTAGATTGTGCTTTCTGCCAAATCTTGATAAAATTGTTAGGAAATAATATAAAGCTAGAAATATAATAAAGTATCTTATGACAAGTGTAATAAGAAAGATGTGTCCTTTCTGAACCAAAGCTCCAAACGAAATTAATCGAATATATTGCATTTTCTTTGAACTTAAATAACTGTTTCAAATTATGCGCCTGCAAGTCTCGTTAGTAAAAGAGACATATTTATGTAACTAAATTTTTCAAGAAATATAAAATGCTTACAGTGCAAAAATAAATAAATAAATAAAATAACTAAGACATTGCATAAGATCTCCTTAGAGATCGGTAAGCTTTGCAAGAAATTTAAATAACATGCATTGCTCCTGTGTATAAATTAAATAATTAATGCATTGCGAGATGTCTCATTAAAAGACACCATGCAGTGCTTATAAAAATAAATAAATAAATAAAGACATTGCAAGATGTCCCATTAGAGACAGATAAGTTTTGCAAGAAATTTAAAAGATAGCATGCGGTGCATATGCATAAAAAAAATAAAAAAAATAATTAAAGCATTGCGAGATGTTTCATATAAGCTTTTTAGAATTTTTTTTTTAAAAAAAATAACATGCAGTGCAATAAATAAATAAATAATTAAAGCATTGCGAGATGTCCCATTAGAGACAAATGAGATTAAAATGTCTTATTGGAGGGCAGACTAACCCAACATGTCCTATTTGAGGGTGGATGAACCTGATATCTTCTATTTTAGGGTGAAAGAACCCAAAGCATCCTATTTTGGGGTGGAAGGACCCAATGTATCCTATTTGAGGGTGGAAGAACCTAATATATCATATTTTAGGGTGAAAGGACCCAATGTATCCTATTTTAGGGTGGAAAGACCCAGTGTATCCTATTAGAAGGTGGAATAGACCGATGTATCCTATTTGAGGGTGGAAGGACCCAATGTATCATATTTTAGGGTGGAAGGACCTGTTATATCCTATTTTAGGGTGAAAGGACCCAATGTATCCTATTTTAGGGTAGATAACCCAATATATCCTATTAGAGGGTAGAAGAACCCGATGTATCCTATTAGAGGGTGGAAGAACCCATTATACCCTATTAGAAGGTGGAAAAACCCGATATATCCTATTAGAGGGTGAAATAGCCCGATGTATCCTATTTTAGGGTGGAAGAACTCGATATATCCTATTAGAGGGTGGAAGAACCCAATATGTCCTATTTTAGGATGGACGAACCCAATACGTCCTATTTTAGGATAGACTAACCCAATATGCGGTGCAAATATACAAATATAAATTTTGGTGCAATGCGATGAGCTTGGTACGATTTCTTCGCGGTAACGAACATTTAGAATTTGGTAGAAAGAGCTTGTTGCGGTGCCTTTGCAGTATTGAATATTTAAAATGCAATGTCTGGTGCAATACTTCGCAATAGTGCATATGGTGCCCATAACTTAGGAGCTTCCAACTCCAATGAAAATTTGTTACTTATAAAATTCTGCACACAAAGAAAAATTATAAATTTAAAATTTGATTGTTGTTGATGCTGCACCATCTGAATCATGCAAATTCTGACTTGATGTTGAGCTTTGTGGTGTTATCGTTCGAGGATAACTTAAAAATCAACATCTGCATTAGTCAAAGAAAATTTGTTAGTTTAAAAGAAAATGGTTGCCTTGCATTGAACCATGAAGCTTTGGCTTTGAATCTGCATTTCTTGTTGCTATAACATAGAAGCAATTTGATGGCGAATATGGTTTGTGATCTAAACTTTTGCCCTTTTTCAAACCGTTATAGGTCATCTGCAAAATTGTCCCAGTCTTTGCTTTTGGGGGAGAATGAATTTTTTATTATATTGAGATCGAACCCAAAATAGGCGCCTACGTATCCCGCTACTAGCAGGAATCAGGTTATACGTAGTTCATTACAAAAGGCAAGAAGTATTGCAAAAGAGCTAGATATATCTTAAAAAGGAAAAAAGTGCAAAGATAATGTCTTTGTTAGTCTTCTTGACTAATTGCATGCTTTCTTTTCAAATGCTTTGGTGCCAATTTCGATGGATCGTCCTTAACAATAACTATGCTCGTGTCTGGGATATTGCCATTGTTGCTTAAAAGCTCTGGTTCAAGCTTTATTTTTTCACTATCAATCATGCTTTGAATCTTGAATTTTAGTGCAGCACAATCTTCAGTATCATGTCTTTGAATGTTTGAATGGTAAGCACAATTCTTAGATGGATCAAAGTGTTTAGGTGTATACTCAAGAATGAATCTTTTTCTTGATTGCAGAAGTCCACTTGCTCTCAATCTCTCAAAAATAACTGCATATGGCTCATCCAAAGGAGTGAAGGAAAAGGATTTCACCTTCTTCTGTGGTCGCGAGCTAGATTATGCATGATGTAACTGTTGTTTGCAAGGATGTTGGAGACGCATATTGCAATAGTTGGAAGTAGCATGAGATTGCAAAAATTGATCACTTGGATAGTGTTGCGGTTGTTGCATAGTCATGAAAATTGAGTTGTTTTCCTTCATTTTGCTTTGCAGATTTACTGGTATTTTTGCTTGGAAGGTTTGTTGGACAACTTTTTCTGTTGAGTTGCTTACAATTCTTCCTCCTAGAATACCATTTTCAATCTCTTTGTCAACCTTAATCAAATCAGAGAAGTTGTGTGCCAAGTTCCAAGCAGTTTTTCATAATATATCCCTTCTTGCACATGGATGAAGGTTGAGATCAATTCCTCTTCGGATAATGAATGATGTATTTTTGAAGCTTCTAACTTCCATCAAATTGCATATTCTTGAAAAGATTCATGCGACAATTTCTTCAGTTTGAGCAAATCGGCTATATGCAATTCATTTCCATTATTGAACTCATATTGCTTTACAAAGTCACGAGCCATATCTTCCCATGCATGCCATTTACTAAAGTCTTTCTTAGTGTACCAAGAAAGTGTCAATCCTGATAAACTTTGAATGAATAATCTCATTCGTATGGCTTCAACATGTCCAATACCAATTAATCTGCTGCAATAATCCTTTAAGTGAGAGACGGGATCTCCTTTCCCATTGAAAGTATTGAACTTAGGTACCGAATACACTGGCGAAAGTTCAATATTTGGATGCACACATAAATTCTCATACTTCAAACTCTGATAAATTCTTGAGTGTAACTCCTCGTCAAAAGCTTCTCTCAGATTGAAGAGCCCCTTTCCCAAATCTTCATGGCAAGTTGACTGAATATATCTCTCACGTCTAGAATATAGATGAGTGGCTAATTGGTCATGCTTGTTTTCATTTAAAGGAAATACAATTGTGGGAGGATAGATATTTGGCATCATGGTGACTTGAAAGTTATTGGGATTGATAGTGTATACTGATGGCATTTGTGGAGGGATTGCATAGATAGAAGTTGGGTGAGGAGATATGATTAGACAAATATTCTGAGTTGAGCTGGAAGTTTTGGTGGTGGTAGGAGGAAGGCTAAAGGTAGTTTCCAAATTGACCAAATTATTTTTTCGAACCACATTCTTCTTACAATCATCATTTTGTGCTTGCACTAATCCCATGTCGTTGTTGAATGCTTTCAATTCGTTTTCCATTGTTGCTTCGTCCTTTATACAGATTCACAGCCAAAACAGTGTTCAATGCTAGACAACCTTTAAAAAAGAAACAAACCATAAAAAAAATTGTTAGTGCATGAGAATATATGAAATAAATGCAAAAATAATAAATATTAGATAAAATAGATTATGCATGTGCTTTTGTAAAATCTGAACTTTAGGCTAAAGGCAACGATTTAAGTTTTAAAACGAATGGACGAGAGAAAGGTATTAGCTAGTGGGATCTAACGTTGGAAATATAAGGAAAGAAAATTGACTTGGAGTAGAAAAATTAATTTGGAGAAAGGTTGATTCATGTTGAGCATCAAATTTTGACTTCAACTTAATCCTTATCCTTTGCAAATTTTGGCGTGCCTCCAAAAATTATCTCGATTGCATGCCAATATTATGCCCCAGCTTCATTCTTCTTCACAGAGGAATACTAAAATTTTATAATAAACCGATCGAGCCATATATGGGCTGCCTACGTATCCACCAAGGAAATCAGGTCGAACGTAGTCCAATAACATGCAAAAGATATATTAAAATTTCTAATTAAATATAACCGAGTCCCTACGTGGGCTGCCTACGTATCCACCAAGAAAGTCAGGTCAAACGTAGTTCCAATTACATGGAAAAGATATTGAAATTTCTAATTTAATATGATTGAGTCCCTATGTGGGCTGCCTACGTATCCACCAAGGAAATCAGGTCAAGCGTAGTTCGCCTTACATAAAAAAGAAATTTAAAACATACAAATAAATGATTACTTAAAGCTCACACCCTTTAGATGCCCTATTAGGAGGCCCATATTTCTTAATAAAATCTTTGGCCATATCGACCCAAGAGAACCATTTCCTTGTGTCTTGGTTTGCATACCACATCAAGGCTGGCCCTATAAACGTCCTAACAAAAAGTATCATATTAAATTCATAGTCTTGCCCTATTCTTGCTAACCAATCAAGATATGCATTCAAGTGGTTTTGGGGAAGACTTGTCCCATCATACATTGAAATATCAACGAGATTATAAGGTGTCTCGTTTTCACTTTCCATCTCAACCAAATTTCTCCCAAGTTGTGAAGCATGCTCATTTGTGAAGGAAATTTGGTTAGTCTCGGTATTAAAATGTCTTCTATCATTTTCTCGATCTTTGCTTGTTTCACCCAAATTCCCAAATGCCTTATTCTGTGAAAGTGGATGTATGTTTGAAAAGTATTGAGCATTACAATCAAAGTTGGAATATGTAGTTGCACGAATAGGAAAGTATCCTTCTAGATCTTCATCGGATGACCTAATGTCGTAATCCAATGAATTTTCATAAGAAGACTTCTTAAGAATGGCTATCATATCCTTGATGTCATCAATTTCTTGTTCCATTTTTGCCACTTTTCCCTCAAGCTTAGTAATTTTATCTTGGTATGACTCAGCTTCTTCACAGTTAAACTCGTCTTCAACTAAGTCAATCACAATTCGATCGGTCATGTTTTTCTTGAGTTTGTTAGTCCCTTTGATGCTCAATTTAAGTCAACCTTTGGAAGAAAAATAAAATATTTGATAAGCGCGGAGTAAGTATGTGAAAGGTCAAGAGTAGAGCATTTAAAAATCAACGAAATCTAGTCCTATAAGGGATACCATAAATAAATAAATAATAAAATTAATTTGATAAAAAAGCTCGAGATTAAGAAAATTAAGGTTAATCGAGCGCACGAGAGTTGAAATTGATAAATTGGAAGGTTTAATGACCTTAAGCTCTATTTTAGTATTTGGTAGATTTAAAATTGTCAAGGGTGGAGCAAATGTCAAACAATTGAAAGACCTATGAGATTCCCTCAACTTCCATGCCAATACTTGGAAATAATGCGTAAAAAGAATGGTGCAACTATCTTGAATTGAAGAAGCATTACATTTGATGTAGAAAAATTGAAAAAGTATCGACAAGTGATATTTGGTAGATTGCACGAATCTACCAATTTAAGGAGCAACAAATGATGTGAAAATTGAAAGAAATTGAAAGCAAAAGTAAAAGTTCCATAACGTAGATCGAATGCCAAATAGATTCTACGAAATGCGAAACTAGTAAAAAAAGGCTTTTATCGTTAGAAAGATATGATTATTCCCGTAAAAGCTTAAGAAGGTAAAGATTTATAAGAGTAATTTTGGCACGAGTCTATAAAAATTTGGAATGTTAACGGATAAAAAATATCACACCTAATTTTGAATAATCATGCCAATTTTAAAAGTAAGAGGAAAATTCTTAAAGCAAATCGCGGATACAAATATTGAGAAGATCAAAGGAAGGAAATCAACCTTTTTTAAATTTTGAAGGAAGAAAGTGAGTTTTTGTAAAATATTACCTAAGAAAAATTTTAAACAAGGTCATTTAAAATTTGCGCAAGCCTAGGATGATTATGAGCCTAATCGATGCTTTAGAATTATAAAAATGCACTGAACGCAGAAATATTAATATAATATTAAATAATTTATGAACATGACATAAGAATCTGTAAAATGCAACATGTATCAATTAAAGAATATGATAAAGGTAAAATAATTTCTCTTTCTGAAAAATAGGAAAAACAAAGATGACGTTAGTAATAATCAATTAAATCATGTTGTAAGTAAATGAATATAAGTCACGTAGCAAGTAAGCAAACAAATATTTATAAAGCACGTTACACAAGTATATCAAACAATGCGTCCTAATATATAAGGGACCTCTTTAAGCAAGAGGTAGGTCTAACGCGTATTTGAAAAATAAATGTGTCAAAATATGTCATTTCATTGCTCTTTAATTAATTAAACGAATATATTCCCCAAATTAAATACAAAAATAGCCTTAATCTTTACACCATCTCAAAAAAATAATAAAGAAATAAAGTTCTTCATCGCATCTATGAATCTTCTTCTCATGGCATGCTCGTGATTTAATCTCCATAGGCCAAAAGTTGCGATCTTCATAGCTTTCTTCATCACAAAAGGGTTAATGACCTCCCTCCTAAGTTTAATTAATTTAGAACCAACGGTCCATATATTGGCACAACTATTTTTCAAATAATGCATACATAAATGACAAGTCACTCGGGGTCATGAACCCACTTGGACATTTGGATAAAGTTGACTAATGAACTTAATACACCAAGGGTATTAAGCCTCTTAGGTTTATATGATGCATGTACCGTAAAAGGTGTTGATTTAGCTCTATCCTGGGTTGATTAAGAGTGGGTTTATTAGACAAAAGATTTCCGAGTGGACAACTCGAGTGAAAAGGCTACGCGGTCACACAGAAAAAGATCCGGACACCTCGCGCATATGCCAACTCTCCTAAATTTTGGGATTTTAAAATAAATTTGCGGCTGCGCAAAACACGCCTCGCGTGCACGTGTGATAGTGTGAATTTTTCGGAATCGAAGGAAATATGAACGGAATGACAATTTATACAAAGCAATAACAAATAAACAATTTATATAAAACAGTAACTAATAGCAGTTAATATCACATAAGCATGAAAAATAATGCATTACACAATTAAAATTAAATAAACAGCTAAAATGAAACAAGAAAATGTTAAAAACTCAAATATTAACCTAAGCCTATTATGGTTTAAAACCTAAAGTCCCCAGTGAAGTCGCCAAGCTGTTATACCCCATTTTTATACACACGAATGCATATATATATATATATCACAGATCAGTAACTTGGCGCAGAAATTAATGTGCACGGACCAACTCGAACGCAATAATTTTATTCTTAATGTTTGAAACATAATAATAAAATGGTTGTAAATGTCAAACAATACTCTAAAAATTACTTCATTAAGCTAAACTAAGCACAAAAACTGTCTTGATATATCAATTTATTTGAGTGCCTATTAGTCTATTAGAGCACACATAGCATCATAGAAACAAAACAGAGATAAAGAGAGGGCGAAATCACCTGTTGCGGAGTAGTGAACAAGGTGCTTTGGTCGAAGGTCCATTTTCAAACAAATTGAACTCGACCAAGCTTAAAAAATAGAATCTCAGCCAAGATAAAAAAGGGATGCAAAGGCAATATTTAGAGCAAAGAACAGTAGTTAAAAGTGCTATGAAAGCAGGAAAACTTCTTGTTAAAAATGAATGCAAAGGCTATTATCAATATCAAAAAAAAAAAAAATCCTCCCAAAACAAGTGGAATGTGTCGGTATTTATAGCAATGAACTAAGGTTCTTAGCTCAAGTTTGGGCGGGATTTTAAGAAACAAAATAGTCGTTTGAATTTTGAAATCTCTGATTGATGATCCTTTATTTGAAATCTCAAAAGTTCTTTGATATTTTCTTGACCAAATTAAAGAAGAGAGATGTAAATGAGGGGAGGAAGAAAAGGACGTCTGCCATTGTAGAAGAAAAAGATGAAAATTTCACCAAAAAAAGGCTGGTGATTTTTGTCCTTGGTTGAGGATTAATGGAGTCTTCTCCAAAAGAGGAAAGGGGAGAAGAAAACGTAAGGGGCAAATGGGTAAGTGTTATTAGGTTCAACTGATGATTAAAATGTTGGGTTGGGCCTATAGTTGGGCTATTTTGGACAGATTTTGATATAAAATATGGGTTGAAAAGTTTTGGTCTTATTTGAGGCTTTTGGGCCGAATTTCTCACCCTTTTTCCTTTCTTCTTTTAAATTATTTTGGGCTTCTAACTTAGTAACTAATATAATATATATATTAAAAAAATGATAACTAATGATTTGCATAATAAAATATCAATATTACAACCTTACACTAATATAAAGTACAACTACAAAAAATAAGATTTAATAATTAATTAAATAGGTTAGAAACTTGAGAGAAGGCGACAACAAATAATTATTTTAAGAAAAGAAGATGTAAATGTGACAATAATCATTTCGATAATAAACATATAATTTTAGTAGATAAATAGTCATAATAGTAAAAATAATTGTGGAAAAGGATTATTTTATATGTTATAAAATTAGAAGCTCGAAAATAATAAATTAGACGAAAGAAGGGTCAAAAATTGGGTGTCAACACATATGACACAATAAGAAGTAATGTATATCTTCCTAATGGGTAAGACAGTGCCAATTGATTACCAAGGAACATGTCATATTGCAGGTGGCCATGCCATGGAAAATGTCTTATATGTGCCTGATTTCAAGTATAACTTGTTATCAGTATCACAACTAACAAAAGAATTATCTTGCTCAGTGATATTATTTTCACACTTTTGTGTCTTCCAGGACCTTTATACTGGGAAAGTGAAGGGGATTGGTAAAGAAGAAGGTGGTCTCTATCTCCTACAACCAAAAGGTTCTAAGAAGATTTGCAGTAGAACAAGTAGCAGCAGCCTTGCAGAAAGGGTCATAAATGATGTTCAAACATGGCATAAAAGACTTGCACACATCCCAGCTGGTGTTATGCAGAAGTTGTCTTTCCTACAAAATAAAGTGTCAGACTGCAGTTTTGATAATTGCACTGTATGTCCTATTACTAGACAAACTAGGAAGTCATTTCCTCACAGTAAAAAAATTGCTTCATATAGACATCTGGGGCCCTACAAGGTTCCTACTAATGTTGGTCATAGATATTTTCTCACTATTGTGGATGATCATTCTTAAGATGATATGGATTTTTCTGATGAGATTGAAAAGTGATGTTGTTGTTTTGCTTAAATCCTTTATTAAAATGACAACTGTTCAGGTTGATATGCATGTTAAGATGATAAGAACAGATAATAGTGCAAAAAAATTTTAGTAAAGAGTGTACAAATTTCCTACTCCAAAGTGAAATTTGGCATCAAAGTAGTTGCCCACTGTCACGACCCGGGAGCACCCCCTAGTCGTAACCGGCGTACTCGACCTCGAAGAGGTCTAATACAAGCCTCTTAGCATTCATTCATCGCATAGACACTAAAACCATAAGGAATTTAAAACTTTCTTTACCAAGAAAACATTGCAAAAAAAAAAATAGCAAGCGGAAGACTTTCTAGACTTTATACATGATGTCTCAAACCATCTAATACCTTAGAGTACAAAATTCGGGACTAATCCCGTACACAACTTAAACAATACTAAAAAGACATAAAAGAACATATTGGGTATTGTCCTCGAATCTATGAGGACTCACCAAGTCTTCATCTTCAACACTTAGAAACCTATCAAAGCCATGACATGTCATCATCTCCAAATCCCTACACTTTAGTCCAAAAAGGGAAAGAAAGGGGTTAGCACAATTAAGTACTAAGTATGGAGACCATGCAAAAACATGCCAAAAAGGACATTTTCAAGGAAGTAAATGCTTTCATATCATTTTGATAAAACCTTCACTTCACAAGTATAAGAGACATAATACAAGTCAACATTAACATATAAGACCATAGCCAACCATACATATACTCAACATATGTCCATATACAATCCATGCTTAACTTTAAAAGAACACATGTCATTTCATTACCATAAGACCTCTACCTAATATAACCTTAAGACACACTTGAGTGAGACAAGAAGTGACCGCCCATACAACCTCTTCAAGCACACTTAAGTGTTCCCCAAGATTACCTTAGATAAGGACATTTCATTTACAACATAACTTCAATAGACCAACATTCTTTAAGAAACCATTTAGGGCACATTCATGTCACATACATTAGGATTTAGAGAAACTCACTATGACCCTCTCCAAGCCTACTCGTGCAATGTATAGGTAGCATCCCATACTACTACCTACACTTTGTAGAACCTGTCAAGAAACCATGATGAAATCTCACATGATGGGAAGTAAGCATTTAACCGACATAGACCATGAGAGCTTGTCATGGAATCCGGTGTCATGAGTCCCCACACCGAAAAGAGGTGGTCTACTTGCCTAAGGAAGACCGGTATATAGCTTAATGGATCCACTAGCTTCCTATGCGGGCACATAGTTTATGGGATAAGGTAGACGATCATTGAAACTCATGCCTAACTGTCGGGGGAGTTTCCATCTAACCAAATCCGCTCGGTGCTTAGCCTACATTCCCATAGAATAGTTCATTACTTTGACATTATCAGACATGAAAGGGTGCCATAAGCCTGCCGATTCAAGTCTCATTATTTAACACATGAAAGGGTGCCATAAGCCTGCCGATTCAAGGTACATTTAGGAAAGCTCATTAACTCCACTTGAAAGGGTGCCATGGGCCTGCCGATTCAAGTCTCATCATTAACCTTTATGGAAAGGGTGCCATAAGCCTGCCGATTCCAAGGTTCATTACTTTTCATTAATGGAAGGGTGCCATAAGCCTGCCGATCCAAGGTTCATTATAAGCATGTGTGGAAGGGTGCCATGGGCCTACCGATCCAAGGATTCAACAATCAACAATATAATCATTTATACCAGAAAAGGATGCATAAGCCCTATCAATTCAAGGTATACTTTACATTGAAGAATCCTTCATATTCTATCATCAACATTCATGAGTGTCATCAACACATCTATGAAATTTCCATACATCTCATAACTCAAGCTTTAAAGCATCGATTCATCAATTCTCCATAGTTGGACATTTTGTCAAACACCTTGAAGGCATGTAATGGAATCAAAGAGCATGGAAAATAGGGTAGTAATTATACAACCAAACCAGTGAACAACCTACAACAACACCCTTACATTCATAACGTGATCACATTATCTTCATTCACATCATACTTTCACATATAGCTTCACATAAAACTCATTCACATCATACCTTCACATATAGCTTCATATAGGACTTTACATATAGCCTCATTCATATATAATAATATAACAATACAATAACACTCATATAATACCCTTCATAGCCTCAATCATAATACATTCCATAAGTAGACACCTCCACCATAAGTGGATCACACATCAATCTATCAAGATTCTATATCAATTCTACATTAACAATGAAGTTAGGCCAACTTACCCTTTTCCAAAGCCACAATCATCATTCCTCAACTCTCCAATAATTCACAATAGATAAGCATAGCTAATAATAAAAATCAACTATTCAACTCCATTTAAGCATAATTCTATCATCATTCAATCACAAACAATAATCCCACTTCATATGCCAACTTTAGGAATTTAGGGAAAACATGGGTTCATGGGGATTTCTTTCTAAAAATCATTAATAATCATTAATAACAATATAAATCATCATTTAAAACCTTTCTTATGCAAGAACCCATGCTAGAATCGAAATAGGATTTTTTTGTGTATTTGAAAAACCTTGAAAACCTTTTGATTGGGCTCCTTGAAAGAAAGAATGATCAAGGATAAAGGATCACCATACCTTTGCTATGATCTCCCACGAAATTTGATGAAGAAAGCCTTGAATCCAAAGCCCTAGCTCCCACTTTTTCTTCTTCTTAAATGGAGGATTGTAGAGAGGAATATGTTTTTAGGGATGGGAATGAACTAATGATATATAGGAAATACTATATGCCCTTTGGAAAAAATTTCGTCCAACACTTAGAAAAAAAAAAGGGGCGGGTGAACAGTAAAATCGGCTACTGGAAATTGCCTTTCTCTGCCGGACAGACTTTACGAAAATGGGCATAACTTTTTCGTCCGAACTCCGAATGAGGTGAAACGAAGTGCGTTAGGTAGCTAACTCAAAGGGCTTTCCATGGATATATTATGGGTCACCCAATTATTTGTGTGCTAGGAGATATGACCCTTCAAAGTAGACCCTCGAAAAAGGCTTCACTTGGAAATTTCGGATTTTGATACGGTTGCTCTAAAATTTGGGTTAGACCCATTTCCCACTCAATTTGACCCCCTAAACGAGAATATGAAGTCGGATTTTCGAAAAACGAAACGGATCTTTTTATATACAGTTAAACAAGTTTCCGGTAACTTCCGAAGCACATTTTTAAGAACTTTTTGGGTCAAATTCAATTATAACCATTTCATTAGGTTCTCGACTCTAAACTCACATGTGAGGCTATAGTTTCACTCTATCATTTTCTGGGTCGTTACACCCACATACTCCACAACAAAATGGAGTAGTGGAAAGAAGACAAACACATTTTAGAAGTGGCAAGAGCTTTAAGGTTTCAAGGGCATCTACCACTCCATTTCTGGGGAGACTGTGTTTTGACAACAATCTACTTAATCAATAGGCTACTATCTATTGTATTAGCTGGAAAATCACCATATGAAATTTTTCACAAAACCGGGCCTTCACTTTCCAATCTCAAAGTTATTGGTTGCTTGTGTTTTGCAACTGTCACTGAGAAAGTAGATAAATTTTCACCTAGAGCTATTGCTGCAGTACACATGGGCTATTCTGCTACACAAAAGGCTTACAGACTTTATGATTTTAAGTCCAAGAGGTACTTTGTGAGCAGGGATGTATCCTTCAGGGAACATATATTCCCTTTTCTCCAGTTGAAGCATGGCGATAACAACAAACTTTTCCCAGAATTAGAGAGTATATTTGATGATTGCTATCCACCTCCTGTTGCATTTGAGGTTGTTCATTCCCCTGATGAGCCTGTTTCTGCATCTAATTCCCCTTTACAAGAGTCATCAGTTCCTGCTGAAACCACTGATGGTCTTCCTCCACCTGCAAGAAAGTCTTGTAGACCTTCTAGACCTCCTATTTGGATGACAGATTTTTTTTGCCCTTCCAAAGGAACCAAAACTTGCTCTTATCCCCTCTTCAATTATGTTATTTATGCCTCTCTTAATCCACAATGACAATCTTAACTGACTTCTGTTTCTTCTCAAGTTGAGCCTTTTTCTTATGCTGAGGTTGTCACAAATCCCAGATGGCTTGCTGCTATGCAGACTGAGATCACAACCCTTGTTCAAAACAAGACTTGGGAGGTGGTTGATATTCCTAAAGAGAAGGTTTCTATTGGTTGTAAATAGGTCTATAAGATCAAGTATCATTCCAATGGAGATATTGAAAAGGTTTAAAGCTAGGCTGGTTGCCAAGGGGTACAGTCAACTTGAAGGTCTAGATTTCCAGGAAACTTTTTCCCTTGTTGTCAAAATGCTTACAGTCAGGGTTATTATTGTTTTGGCTTCCATGCGCAACTGGAACTTATACCAAATGGATGTCTATAATGCATTATTGCAAGGTGATCTTGAAGAAAAGGTTTATATGCAGCTTCCTCCTGAATTTGGTAGCCAAGGGGGGCAGAATCAGGGTTACAGGCTTCTCAAATCATTATATGGACCCAAACAGGCATCCAGACAATGAAACCTTAAACTTACTAATGCCTACTAGTTGCACATTTCAGTCAGAGTCAACATGATCATTCATTATTCATCTTAAGAAGGCATGGCAAGCAGGTGATTATATTGGTCTATGTAAATGACTTACTGATTACATGAGATGATGAGGGACTAATTCAGGAGGCTAAGGATGTGCTACATAAAGCTTTTAAGATCAAAGATCTAGGGTTTTTGAAATACTTCTTAGGAATTGAAGTTTACAGGTCCAAGAAAGGGATTTTATTGTGCCAAAGGAAGTATGCACTGGACCTAATTGTTGATCTAAAACTGGCATGATCCAAAAATGCAATGACACCACTTGAACAAAATCAGAAGCTCACAAGTCAGGAGTATGACCAGCATTATGGCCTACGGGATGATGCACTGTTGAGTGATATCAAAGGTTATCAGAGACTGATAGGAAAATTGTTATACTTGACACTAACCAGGCCAAACATTGCATATAGTGTTCAGACCTTGAGTCAGTTTATGCAAAATCCTAAAAAGTCTCACCTAGAAGCATCATACAGAGTTGTAAGATACATAAAGAATGAACCAGGTCTGGGAATCTTACTGAGTGCAGAAGGAATTGCCTCTCTCACAACATATTGTGATGCTGATTGGGCCAGTTGTCCAAATTCAAGAAAGTTAGTGACTGGCTATATTGTGAAATTTGGACAATCCTTAATCTCTTGGAAGTCAAAGAAACAAAACATTGTGGCAAGAAGCTCAGCTGAGTCAGAATACAAGAGCATGGCACTGGCAGTATCAGAATTAATTTGGTTGTTGGGATTGTTTAAGTTTTTGGGAGTGGAGATAACTACACCAGTTCGACTACTTGCAGATAGCAAGCAGTCATGTGTTTCATGAGAGGACAAAGCACATAGAAATAGACTGTCATTTCATAAGAGAAAAGGTTCAGCAAAGGCTAATACATCTAGAGTATGTTTCAACAAATGAGCAGGAGGCAAACCTAGTGACTAAGGGACTTGGAGGAGTTCAGCATTATCATTTGATGTCCAAGCTAGGCGTGTTAAACATTTTTTCACCACCTAGCTTGAAAGGGGGTGTTGAAATAATAAAAGAATAGAAAAGAATAGAGAAATGAATCATGTACAGCTGTCAAATTATGTTATAACATAATTGATAACAGGACTATTAGTTAGTTAGTAAACTAATCTGTATTAGCTATAAATAGAGGTAGCTAGCTAGATATTTTCTTAATTCATTAAGTTGTAAAGGATCAACAATTATCAATACAAAATAATCAGTTTATTTACTCTCAAAGCTCCATTCTAGATCTTAAGGTTCATCAGAAATGGTGGAATGCAACACTTCTTGTAAAGAGATTCATGCTTTTATGCCTATGTATATATTCATGCAATTTCCTCCTTTTATTAATTAAAATTAAATGGACACTTTTTGAATTTCGAGTGTCAAGTAAATACTTCTTAGTAAATTAAATTAATAAATTTATCTGACAAATCATTTTGAAATTTTAATAAAATTAGTTCAATATTTTTTGGAATTGACACTTTAAATTTAGATAAATCATATATTGTAAATTTAAATTATTTTTTTATACTTCTTTGATGATTAATCTTAATTAAGTAATTAAAGAGAACTATTAGCCCATTTATCTTTTGTCAACCACTTTTTTTAATATCATTATAATAT
>NW_026030018.1:0-27339 GCF_019186545.1 Solanum stenotomum | reverse complement strand
TTAGGGGTCCAACGAAATAGGAAAAGACCAAAAGACCCATGACTTCACTACTGTCGGAGTGATCGACGGACGGGACCTAGGTAGGTCAATCTACGGTCCGTAGATTGGGGTTGTAGGTCAAGTCTGCCCGACACGGCTTCACTAAAACGAGCATAACTTTTTACTCGGAGGTCGGATTTGAGCAAACTCGGTGGCGTTAGAAAGAGGATTCAATTATCTATTATATAATAAGTTATGTGACATATAATTCCTTTTGTGCTAAGAGTTATAACCATTTGAAGTTGACCCAATCAACAATTTTCCTCTAACTGGCCGCTGACCCTCACCTACGGTCAGACCTACGGACCGTAGATCGAACGACAGTCCGTGTTGGTCGGCCGTCGTTTGTGTCAGAGGCTGGGTAAAGGGGAACTCGATCCACGGACACAAACCACTAACCGCGGTCTGTCCATGGGTCGAGACTTAGCCGATTTTCTGAGCTGGGTTTAGGGAGGAGTTGCAGTGGTGAACCACAGACCACCAGCACGGGCCGTGGTTGGCAATCGTGGGTTGCACCTGCACCTTTTCAAAATCTGCATTTTAGGTCTGTTTTAGATACGGGGTGTTACATTATCTCCCCCTTGGGACCATTCGTCCTCAAATAAAGACTAAACTAGCTGAAATTGAGGGAGAGGGCTACAATCCCTACCACTAAACACTAAGAACTGAATTTCTGACTAACTGAGTTCCAAGAACATGCAAATACGCTGAAAATGCAAGTACAAACCAAATGAACATGATTCTAAGACTGAATTTACGCATGAATGACTGAAAACTGAAGAGGAACTATTACCTCAAGCTGGAGTGGAATCGGAAGGAAAGAGGTGAGGATACTTGGTTTTCATTGCCGCTTCTGCTTCCCAAGTAGCTCTCTCTATGGACTGACTTCTCCACCAAACCTTGACTGAAACGACTTCTTTGTTTCTCAACCTCCAAACTTGACGATCAAGAATCTCAACTGGTACATCCTCATAAGAAAGGCTATCTTTTACAGCCACAGTCTCTAATGGCACTACGGATGCTGGATCACCCACACACTTCTTCAAAAGTGAAATGTGAAAGACTGGATGCACTGCTGTTAAATCTGCTGGCAACTCTAACTCATAAGTCACTTTACCAATCCTTTTCAAGATCCGATAAGGGCCTACATATCTAGGACTGAGCTTCCTTTTCTTGCCAAACCTCATCACCCTCTTCATAGGTGACACCTTCAAGAAAACCCAATCATCAACTTGGAACTCTAGTTCCCTTTTCCTTACATTTGCGTAAGACTTCTGGCGACTTTGGGTTGTCTTAAGTCTATCTCTAATGAGTTGCACTTTCTCCATATCATCAATGACTGAATCTAGTCCTATTAAGGCTGCTTCACCTACTTCAAACCAGCCCATAGGAGATCTACATCTATGCCCATACAATGCCTCATAAGGGGCCATCTAAATGCTGGAATGGTAACTATTGTTGTAGGCAAAATCAATAAGAGGAAGGTGATCATCCCAACTACCCTTAAAGTCGATCACACAAGCTCTCAACATGTCCTCTAAGGTCTGAATGGTACACTCTGTCTGACCATCCGTCTGCGGATGAAATGTTGTGCTAAGATTAACTTGAGTACCAAGACCGTTCTGAAATAACTTCCAGAAATGAGAGGTAAACTAAGGACCTCTATCTAAGATGATAGACAAAGGAACCCCATGAAACCTCACAATCTCAATAATGTAAAGCTTGGCGTAATCCTCCGCTGAATCTGTAGTCTTGACCGCCAAAAAGCGAGAAGACTTAGTAACCCTATCAACAATCACCCAAATGGAGTTATGTTGTCTGCGAGTACGAGGTAAACTTGTGATGAAGTCCATGTTGATCACTTCTCACTTCCAAGTAGGAATGTCAATCTCTTGAGTCATGCATCCTGGTTTTTTATGTTCTACCTTGGCTTGCTGGCAATTGGGGCACTTGGCCACAAAATCTGCTATATCTCTGTTCATACCATTCCACCAATAGACTTCCCGCAGATCGCGGTACATCTTAGTGGCACCTGGATGAATAGAATATCTGGAATTATAGGTTTCTGCAAGAATATGTTGTCTCAACTCTCCCACATTAGGAATACATAATCGACCCTGATAGCGAAGCACACCATCTTACCCTTGGGAGAATACCTCAACTCCCTGTTGATGGACTGCACCCTTGAGTTCAAGTAATATCGGATCACTGCCTTATTTTTCCTTAACTTTCACTACCAAAGAAGATTCTGCCCCATTTTGAACCGTTACACCACCATCTGATATAATTATAAAGCAAACTCTTAGGCGAGAAAGTCTATGAACATCTCTTGCTACTTTTTTCTTTCTCTTCCTCAACATGTTCTACACTACCCATGGATAATCTGCTAAGAGCATCTGCTATTACATTTGCCTTACTTAGATGGTAATGCACGCTCATATCATAATCTTTGAAGAATTCAAGCCACCTTCTCTGGCGAAGATTCAACTCTTTCTGGGTGAATACATATTAGAGGCTCTTATGGTCTGTGAACACATCTACATGAACACCATACAAGTAGTGCCTCTAAATCTTGAGTGCAAACACCACTACTGCAAGCTCGAGGTCATAAGTCGGGTAATTATTCTCATGTACCTTAAGCTGTCTAGAAGCATAAGCTATAACCTTACCTCGATGCATCAACACACAACCTAGGTCGACTCTAGATGCATCACAATAGTTCACACAACCATCTGAACCCTCTGGTAGAGTAAAGACGAGAGTTGTAGTCAACTTAGTTTTCAATTCTGCGAAGTGTTTCTCATAATCATCTGACCATCGAAACTTGACCATCTTCTGAGTCAACCTAATCAATGGTGATGCTATGAATGAAAATCCTTCCACGAACCGTTTATAATAGACCGTTAGACCTAAGAAACTTTTGATATCTGTAGCAGAGGTAGGTTTGGGTCATTGTTTCACTGCTTCTATCTTCTGGGAATCTACTCGAATTCCTTCGCTAGACACAATATGCCCAAGGAAATCAACTGATTGTAACCAAAACTAACACTTGTTAAAATTTGCAAATAATTGGCGATCTTTGAGAGTTTGCAGAACAACTCTCAAATGACTCGCATGTTCTTCCTCATTCCTAGAGTAAATGAGGATATCATCAATAAAGACGATAACGAACAAGTCCAAGTACTGTTTGAACACTCTGTTCATCAAATCCACGAAAGCTGCAGGAGCATTGATTAGTCCAAATGACATGACTACAAATTCATAATGACCATACCAAGTTTTGAAGGTTGTCTTCGGAATGTCACTATCTCTGACTTTAAGCTGATGATAACCCGATCTGAGGTCTATCTTTGAGAAATCACTAGCACCCTGAAGTTGGTCAAACAATTCATCAATCCTGGGGATGGGATATTTATTCTTGATTGTGACCTTATTCAACTGCCTACAGTCAATGCATATTATGAGAGAACCATTTTTCTTCTTTACGAACAACACTGGTGCACCCCATGACGAAATATTATGTCTGATAAAGCCCTTATCTAGAAGGTCTTTCAACTGCTCTTTCAATTCCTTAAGCTCAGCTGGAGCCATTCTGTAAGGAGGAATAGAGATAGGCTGGGTATCTGAAAGGAGATCAATTCCAAAGTCAATTTTCCTTTCGGGAGGAACTCCGGGAAGATCATCTCGAAACTCATTGACTACAGGGACTGACTCAAGAGTTGGAGATTCAGAACTAAAATCTTTATTCCGAACTAGATAATAGAGATAACCCTTAGAGATTATCTTTCTGGCTTAAGGTAAGAAATGAATCGACCCATAGGCGCTAAGCTACTACCCTTCCATTCTAGGATTGGTTCATCTGAAAACTGAAAATGAACAATCCTATGTCTACAATTGACTGAGGCATAACAAGAATATAATGTAACCAATCAATGCCTAGAATGACATCGAAGTGTACCATTTCTAACTCTACAAAATCTGCTGAGGTAACTTTCTAAGAGACTGTGACAGGGCAATTTCTGTATATTGTCCAGTTATAACTAGGTCACCGATTAGAGTAGAGACTGAGAAAAATCTGGGAGAGTTTCTGGACTAACACTGAATTGGACTACTATATAAGGAGTTACAAAAGAAAGAGTAGCCCTTGGATCTAATAAAGCATAAACATTGAGATCAAAGACTCATAACGTACCAGTGACTACATCAGGAGAATCTTTCTGATCCTGGCAAGCCTGAAGAGCAAATAGCCTGTTTTAGCGCTGTCCGTCACCTGTACCAGAAGAGTTACCCTGCTGAGTTGGGCGACCGTGCTGTTGAAGTTGTAGACTCGGCTCGATTAACATTGCCTCTTAGAAGGACAATCCCTCAACCTGTGACCAGACTGACCACACCCAAAGCACCAATATTTTCCTGCAAGACACTCGCTCGGATGGTTCTTTCCACACTTAGGGCAAGTCGGGTAGGTTTTGGTACCTGTAACACTCTCTTGAGACTTAGAGCCTGATGCTCCACCTTTCTGATTATTCCAGAACTTGGAAGATGGAACACTAGTTGATGAAGGTGCTAGAGTCGAAGACTTCTGGTGAAACTGCGAGCGATTTCCACCACCCGATTTCTGTTGGGAATACTCGTAGTTACCAGTTCTTGCTTTCTTAGTCTCCTTAGCATGTTCCCTAAGCTTATCACCCTCAACCTGCTGAGCATGAGTCATGAGCCTAGAGATGTTCATGTCTCCCAACAACATAGCATTTTTGCACTCTGTTTTCACTAAGTCTGACACTCCGTACAGAAACTTATTCATCTGATCCCTGGAATCAGCAACCATGTGAGGAGCATACCTGGAGAATTGGTTAAACTTGAGCCTATACTCTTGGACCGTCATGTTACCCTGTCTTAAGTTCATAAATTCTTGGGCACTTGCTTCTCTCAACTTTATAGGGAAAAACTTGTCTAGAAAGGTTTCGCTGAAACAATCCCAATTAATAGGAGTTGCATACGTACCCATGTTCTCCTTCCACTGAGTATATCAGATATGAGCTACATTTTTCAGTTGGTAAAATGCTAACTCAACCCGATCATTCCCAGTTACCTGCATCACTTCAAAGATCTTCTTGACCTCATCAATGAAGTTTTGGGGATCTTTTTCAACTTGCGATCCTAAGAAATCTAGCGGATTCATCCTAACAAAGTCTTGCACCCTAGCTGCAGCTGACCCAACATTGGCATTTACCGGAACTGGAGCCCGCTGATTGTTCTGGTTGGCCACACTCTGAGCCAACATCTGAATGACGTTCTTGAACTTTATATTCGACACTTCTTGAGGAGCTGCATTTGCGTTCCTGGCGTTAGCTCTATGAGGAGGCATGATCACTGAAACGTAAAACGTCGAGTTAGAACAGAATTAGATCATACCTTACGCACGATAAGAGTAACAAGAAAATGAAGATTTTTCCTAAGACACTTTGTAGCCTCCCTCTCATTAGCTGTGGTGCGCACTACACATCCATGAAAGGGACTCTACCTAGTGCGGCTTTTCAGACATCCTAAGACACTTAAACTTAGTGCTCTGATACCAAGTTTGTCACTCCCCGAGACTACCCCCGAGACACGGACACGGGACCTAGGACCACAAGTGATCCCAAGCTAACCCTACTGGCATGATCATGAGCATACTAAAGATAATAAACTGATGCGGAAGCTAAAATCATACATAACATGAAAAGATGAGAAATACCCATATACTATAACTGAGATATATGAAGACTGATGAGTTTAATACAAAGAAGATATTAACTTAATATTAAGTTGAATCTAACTATGTCTGAAAATAGCTTCTAACTGACTAGAAATGCTGGTACAGGCCCTAGCTAAGTCTAGCAAAACTGAAACTAAAGGACTAAATATACTAAAAAGAAACTCATGACTATTGTCCTCGAAGAATGAGGACTCACCACTGATTCTGCTGAACTGGAGATTGAGAACCGATCTAAGCGTGATCTGGATGCTTAAAACTTGAACCTACATCACGAGAAGATGTAGCACAGAGTATGCGTCAGTACTTGAAAGGTACTGAGCATGCAAGATAGAATACAACGGAAATAACATATAACTGAACAAAACAAATAAGTAATGATATATTCTGAACATGATATAGATACTGAATGTAGTGACCAATTTATAACATACTGAAACTGAACACTGATAAATGGTTAATGCAATAGAATCTGACTGAATTGTGGAAGCTACTAATAACCGATAATAAAACCACATGAGCTAAATGTGGAGTCCGATGTATACGCCCATCGAGAGGACCCAATATACCCTTCTAGAGATATAAAGGCATGCTAGCGTGATCACTAAAATATGCCCACATAGGAGACTTACAACCTACGTGGCTAGTAGTTCTGGGACTATTTGGGTATGCTGAACCCTAGTCCAACAAGGTATTATGCCACTCCCAATGGATTAAGTAATTAACACATTATGACTGAATTTCTATAAGTTACTAGATAGCTCAAACTGAACATGCAAACTGAGAATGCAACAATTAAACTGATATTGATGCATTAATAACTGAGGCATGCATAACTGAATAACTAAAATATCTGACCTAGCATGTGTAATTCAAGAACTAAAGAAATACACAGCTAAGGTTCTGTAATTCATGCATTAAATTGAATACTAACGTACTAATCTGATTTGGATCATTCTAACAGCTAAGAACCCAACAATTCTAACTTCCAAGAAACTCTAGGTCTAGTCATAATAAGGGAATCAAGAAACTGACTGAAAACTAGGGACCTAATGGGTGAAAGGAACCCACTAGTGAAATCCCACATACATGGTGACGAATTTCACGGAGAAATCTTTAGATTTTGGGGTTGGAACTGATGGAACCTTGTTGCGTTCTTAAACTAGGGTTTTTGACCTTTTTCTCCTCTCTTGCTTCTAATTTTCTATGTTTTGATTAATGATTTGACTTAGGTAAGTTCTAGTTATGTTTCTAGGCTTAATTTAACTAAAACCTCATAATTTAGGGTCTAAACGACGTAGCTTAGGTGTCCAATAAAATAGAAAAAGACCAAAAGACCCCTGACTTAACTGCTGTCGGAGTGATCGACGGACGGGACCTACAGGCCGTAGGTCAATCTACAGTCCATAGATTGGGGTCGTAGGTTAAGTCTGCCCGACACAACTTCACTAAAACGAGCATAACTTTTTACTCGGAGGTTGAATTTTAGCAAACTCAATGGCGTTGGAAAGATGATTCAATTATCTATCATATCATAGGTCATGGGACACATAATTCCTTTTGTGCTAAGAGTTATGACCATTTAAAGTTGACCCAATCAACATTTTTTCTCTAACTGGCTGCTGACCCTCACCTACGGTCAGACCTACGGACCATGGATCGAACGACGGTCCGTGCTAGTCCTTCGTCGTTTGTGTCAGAGGCTGGGTAAAGGGGGCCTCGATCCACGAACACAGGCCACGGACCGTGGTCTGACCTACGAACTGTTGGTCTGTCCATGGGTCAAGACTTAGCCTATTTTCTAAACTGGGTTTAGGGAGGGGTTGCAGTGGTGAACCACGGACCACCAGCACGGGCCGTGGTCTGACCTACGGTCCGTGGATGGCAACCGTGGGTTCACCTGCAACTTCTCAAATCTGCATTTAAGGTCTGTTTCAGTTACGGGGTATTACAGTTTCTCCTACCGTTAAGTTAATTAAAATTTGGTCTTTACATTTTAATTTTTTTTTTGGTAAAATGGTGTTTACATGTTATTGATTTTAGAGTGCTAGAGTTAAATTAATTAAATGGTTTAAATGAATATCTTTTTATTTTTATGTTAGTAAATTTAGTTGAAAACAATAATTAAATCATTAAAATAATTTATTTTCAACGGATCGGGTTATTAAATGGTCTAAATGAATATCTTTTTATTTTTTTATAATTTTAGTTAGAAATAAAAATTTCATGTGTGTAAGTTTTAATGAAAAAAAATCAATTAAATAGATTGAGTGACTTTGTAAGTGAAACACTCATAGTTGAATGACATTGTTAGTGAAACACTCATAGTTAAGTGACTTTTGAGTTAAAAATCAAAGTTAAGTGATTTTCTGAGAAAAGAACTCATAGTTGAGTGACTTTCTAAGAAAAAAACTCATAGTTGAGTGACTTTTGAGTTAAATACCAAAGTTGAGTGATTTTCTGAGAAAAAAATGCATAATTGAGTGACCATCTGAGATATTAACTCCTCTAATTAGTATCTCTATTCATGCGATTCTATTAACTTACTTATTAGTGTGTACAAAGCCATTAACAAAATTCAAATTACATCTCCTTAGTTGAAAATTAGAACCGATAATAAAGATTAGAGTGAACAACCTTACTAAGACAATGAGAAGAATCAAGTGCAACCTATTCTTTCTTGAGGATTATTTACAGATTATCAATAAAACATAATTTCAAATTAAAAAAAAATATAAAAATTTGATATATCTTGAAATATGAATATAAAAAGTAAATAATTTAAAAAATCTTTAATTACTCAATTGGTTGAGTATCTAAATTTTCACCTTGTTAGCAAAAATTTGATTCTCCAACTTCTAATATCCTACCCTCTCCACCCCCAATCCCCCAAAGAAGAAAGAATAAAGGAATTGACACATTTCAATAACACTTGATAATAAATTAAGCATTTTTAAATATATAAAAGATGATATACCATATCATTTTGTTCATTCAATAAATAATCAAAAATATTTTTTCACATATGTTATTAAAGAAAATCCTTTATGAAGTTTTTCAAATAGTATATAAAAGTTAGTATATATTTTTATGTCGATTTGATTTGATTTTTTCTTTTACTCAATACAAAATCTAACTTAATTTTTTTTTTATTGATGATTTGTGTACCCTTGTTTTTTTTTTTTCATTTTTTCTTTAAAAAAATATTGTGTTTGGTTTTAAAAAATAAAAAAAGTATGTACTGAATTCTTTTTCCGATTTCTTTTTGGCACAAAAAGTTTTTTTTTTTTTCATCCATAGCATAGCCTCGCTCACACCGGTCAAAGTTCCGAGCGAGACACACCCAACTGCTCCGGCTACGGCTACAAAGTGGATCGTTACTTCGGCTTGAAAATTGGAATCCCCTTTTCGTCCGATTCGTTGCTTGCTGCCAGGAAGCACCGGGGGCGCATAACGCACCTGGCCCTATTAATCTTCCTTCTTCATCCAATTGATTTGTGGAGCTACTAAGAGGAGAAAAATGGCTGATGTTTGGGCATGGCTTCTCTTCTTCTTCATTCTCATTGCTCTCCTTGTCATGGTTGTTTTTCAGGTCTATATCCTAAATCCTACTCTTTCCGCTTATTTTCTTCTAGCTTGTATTAGATTTAAAATTAGGGGTTTAGTTAAGTTCAGTGTTTGATTAATTTGATAATGCAAACGTGAGATTCGTGATGCATTAGTTTTTCTTGTTATGTGATGTGATTTCAGTCTACTGAAGACTATATATTTGTAAAATTATTTAGGTTTATGAATTATCATGTTGGTTTTAACTGAAATAAGCACCTAAAAGTTGTTATACTGAATTTAAGCTGGATACAGCTTCTTGTAGAGTTCAGAGAATAAGGATTCTGGTCTTGTTCAACTATCTCCTAGTTAAAGTACAATTGGTCGTGATGGAAATTCATATAGGGGCTTGTCTGATGTATAAATTATGCATTGCCTACCTGAATGCTTTAAATTATACCGTATCTGAGGGTTTCAGGAGAAAGATTTTACATCCTCGTAATTTTTTTATAAAGACATCCTATATATACACAAACATATATGTTTATATTAATTTGGATAAGAACCATGAACTGTAAACTGCTCAGCAACACCACATACTTGTTAGGTAGCTTCTATTAAGTATGGCAAGACAATCTGTATCTTCTGTTGAATATTATAGCATGCAGAAAACTGTAGTGAACTTGTATCTTTTTCTTTTTCTGTATGTAAGATGAAGAAGTCTGACATTTGAATTGTGTTACAGCTGATGTGCTTATCAGATTTAGAGTTTGATTATATCAACCCATACGACTCTGCATCTCGTATAAATGGAGTTGTTTTACCTGAGTTCATCACACAAGGAGTTCTGTGCTTGCTCTATCTGATAACAGGGCATTGGGTCATGGCACTTCTATGTGTTCCATATATGTACTACAATTACAGATTGTAAGTTTCTGCTTGTCTTTTTGCTTTATGGCTGCACTGCAAATGAAATTATGTTTTGATCCAATTCAGATCACCTTATCCATGGATAGCACATTAGTTGTTATAGCATGCTGATGAGATCTTAAATATGTGTAGAAATGAAATTTGATTTTGTTCCTCCATTATGCTCATTTGCTGCGATTTTCTGCAACATTTGCTTCTGATTCCCTTTATAAAGCACTTTTTTATAGCACCTATACATTTTCTTTCCTTAACATTGATAGTTTTCTTGGGATTTTTAATTGTCAATAAACTGTTAAACAGAAATTTGGTATATGTTTCTTTGCAGTAGTGAAACTGGGTTTATCCACTTCATGAGCAGTATTGAATTGTCTAGAAGAGACTCCTTTTTTCTATTTTTTTCAGCTTGGCATTCGACTTGTCTTTTGTTGTTCAGAATTATGGCAAACCCATAGTAAATTATAAAATTGTCGTCTTACACAATTTAATATGGTAAAAAGGTTGGCAGAGTTCTTGAACTCGAGACTCACCACCATCTATCAATCAAAAAATTTCACGTGCTTGCCGCTATCCTAAATTATAAATAAAACTATTCCCAATTTAGTTATTTATGCTTTATAGATGAGTTGGTAGATACAAATCAACAACGAATTTTCTGTGTAGGTAGTCTGTGGAATTTTCGTGACATGGAGTTATTTTCTAGTGTCAAGGTTATCAGCAAATTTAGGGTGTCTGACAATTTCGTTACTCAGGTTTGCAATTGTGTGATTTGAGCAGGCTCATATTAGGATGCATGGTCTTTTTTGTTCCAGTTCAATTGCTCAATTCTTAAACCTACTCACCACGTTGAATCTTAATGAACCCTTGAAATTTAGTTCCAAAGCTTGAGTGTTCCTCATGTACTGTTAAGACTCTGAAAGCCCAGTTGCTTATCATTTGGTTGACATACTGTTGGTATGTCCGCAAGGTAGAGTGGGACTTTTGAGCAAACTCAGACTACAACATGACAATTTAGGTTCCATGTTAATAACATATGATATTATGTTAATTTACGAAGCTAACAAGGGAAATAACCGAAAATTTGAAAGTCGAAAAACACTCTTGAGAATTAGAGTTTAGGATAGGTAAAAGTAAGAATATATTTGCAACTGCAAGTTCATCCTCAGAAGAAGAAATAAAGGTGAGATTAGTGGGAATTATGATGCCTAAATGCCAATTATTAGCTATCAAGACTCAATCTTTCAAGAGAATGGGCATGGTGATGAAGAAGTAACATATAGAGTTACAATGAGATGACTGAAATAGAGCATTACAGGATGGTGTGTGATAGTCTGATCAAGATGTACCAATCGCAGTAAAAAATCAAGTTTTATAAATAGTTGTGAAGTCTCTCAATGGTATATGGGAGTGAATGATTTGCCTAAAATTCGCAATGTAACAAGAGTGATAAAAAACGTGAATGTTAAAGATGGAAGTGTTGTTGGGCAAGATCAAAACCTTCAACAGAGGGACAAGTAGCACACATAGAGGTAAAAACAAATGAAGGTTGCCTGAAATGGTGTGGCTAAATCCTCCATAAACCTCCAAATCTGCCACAGGCGTTACGATGATTAAAGGTGGTAAAAAGGATGGATAGTTCTAAAATCACATAGAGGTTGTCAAAGACCTTCCATCTCTTTTTCTTGATAAAGTTATAAATTTTATCAATAGCATGGGCACAAAAAAGGCTTGTATACATTGTATACAAAAAGAGTAAAAGAACCTACAAAAATATGGTTCTTACGAACAACGCCCGATCTTCTATACATGAAGGAACCTTAAGGGTGCACCTAAAAGAAATAATAGATAAGAGGTTATTCCTTACATAGTTCATCTTAATATCTTCAAAAGCTCTCTTATCTTTTCCCCTTCAATGACCCACATAAGAGCTAATGGAATAACATTCCATGCCCTGTGTCTTCTCTTCCCTCTGCTGCAATTTCAACTGAACATTAACCCTTTCATAGTGCCTGGTGTAACCCAAGATATACCAAACAAACACAAGATTTCTCATTTCCCACCATAACCTTGTGGCTACCAAGCAATGAATGAGGAGATCGTCAACGTCTTCATCCAATCCTTGTGCACAAAATACCCACTAACGTATGTAACCTTCCTCAAATTTTGGCCGTTAGAATCGCCTCTCTTGTTGCACACCAAGTGAAGAAACACGCCCTTTCTCAGAACCTTTTGGAATCTAATTCAATCTATGTGGAAATGCAACCCCCCCTCTACACACAGACCAAAAGATTCTCATTGAAAGACTTCACTGAAAAACTCCATTGTTCCCGGTCCCCACGTCCATCACCATGAGTTTTCAATGAAGTTCTTTGTTTATGAAATAGCTCGACTAGATTTTGGAGTTCCATCACTTCCCAATCTTGCAAGTTCCTCCGAAAACACAAATCCCTAACAAATTCTCCATCTTGTATCCTCTGCACTTGTTGGACTGTCATCTCCTTTGGTGCGAGATTCTGTAAATGTTGGGAAAAGTAAGCCTCAAAATGTTATCCCCATACCATCGGTGACCTCAAAATCTTACCTTTCTCAACCCTAAAAGACATATGCCTGTTAAACGCTTCCCATCCCTAACCTGCTATCACTTGAAATTAGTACTAACTTGCTTGGAACAAAATTTGATGAAAATGAAAGATTTATTGTTAGGTGTATCTTATTTGGAACAGCTTTAGCTGTTTGATGTAAGACATTGTGTAGAGTTGGTCCGCTTGGCCAAGTTAAGGCACCGGGTGCCGGTTCACCCTACCAAGAATTTGGGGGGTGTCATTTATAGACCTTACAAAATAGGTGATATCAACGATTATTATTTAAGCCATTGTTGGCATACTTACATTAGGTCAGGCGTTTACTAGGAGTCATGACCTAGAGAACTCTGGTTCTAGAAAGCCATAATTCATTGCAAAATTATTGAGTACTGGAATTGAATGGGTCCAAACAGGGGAAATAGGTAGAGAGAAGTCATATGAGCCGAGTTGTTTGAAAATGGAGGGGTTTTACTGATATCACCGAATAGATTAATTCAGAGATGAAACTAATACCCTTCGGGTTGGCCCAGTGGTTTGGGCTTGGGACTTCCATGTTGGAGGTCTCAAGTTCGAAACCCCTTGCCAGCGAAAGCAAGGGGTTTGCCTTCTGGGTTGAGCTCATTGCACCGAGCTTGCCTAGTGCGGGTTACCTCTCCTATGTGGTCTACGAGCTATTGCATAGGAGCGGGGGTTTTACCTTGTGCGCACCCCAAGGGTAGCGACTGCGAGTTTCCCTTGTCATCAAAAAAAGAGATGAAACTAATAAGTTTTCATGTGCTTGGCTGATTTTGTTAATAAGTCTTTTGCTTATTTGTCTATCCCTCTTGTAAAAAAAGGTTTCCGTTGAGCCTTTTAAGTTTTACTGGAACAAAAAAATGGTAAAATTACTTAAAATATTGCTAGTATCTTTTATTATTGCTTACAATTTATTGATGAAAGGAAGTCCAGGGGGTAATTTGCTATATGAAACTAGAGGAAATACTATCTTAAAATTATGTAAGGGTGGACAAAAAAGATAATCTTATAGGCTGGCTTGAGTCAATGTTTCGTAGAACAATGGAGGTCGACTGAAGAGCTGGTACTTATTTGCTAAAAAATAATGTACATATAACCAATACTAAGTGGTTAAAGGATCTACTTTACATCCCAGCTGAAACTGAAGCAGTCCTTTTCCATCCTAACATTACCCTCTCTTCATATGCATTCAAAGTGACTCATAGACTTGTTTTCATTGATTTTATATGAGGGAACTTGTTTGTGCTTGATTCAGTGAATGGGATTTAACTTGATATCGAACATATCTAATATTGCTGATGTGTTTCATCAAATAAAATTTCTTATGTTTGCTTCATGCCTAGGTACACGAGAAGGCAGCACCTTGTTGATGTGACAGAGATTTTTAATCTGCTTAATTGGGAAAAGAAACAGAGGCTTTTCAAACTAGGCTATATCATCCTTCTCCTCTTCATATCATTATTTTGGTAAGTAATTAAATAGTGCTTCATAAATCATATCCAAATTTCTCTGTCTAAGATTGGACTTTTGGTACCAAAGCAGGCATCCTTTTTTGTTCTTTTTATTTTGGTTAAAAAGCCTTTTATTTGTTACGGAAGTTCTTACAAGTAAGACACTTCTTGACCGAGACTGTATTCTACAGGTTAATTTACAGTGCCTTGGAAGATGATGAAGAGTCTCTATAGGTTCTATTGTCCAGCCGAAGTATAAGTACTCGGTGCTGCTGCATTTGCTCATTTATGCTGGCTTGTTCTAGTTCATTATTCTTGAAAGTTCAGGGTTTAGAGATAGCAGATTGGATTGCAGATTTGAAGCTCTCCCGTCCCCTCCCTATTCAATTTCCAAGCAACTGCAAGTTTTCGGGTTCTCATATGTACTGCAGGGTGTGATTCTGAGTGACATAGTACCTTCACCAAACTAAAATCCCATTATGCTGCATTGAACATGTTCTTCTGTAAGCTTATGTTTATTTGTTTTTGCTGTCCATTAACGCGACATTGCTAATTCAGGGTGCTATTAGTAAGATGGAAGATCTTTTTCTTTATCCCTTTTATACTTAGTCTCGTGATTTTGAACAAATGAAAAGCAGAAAACTGATACAACTGCGATATTAGTTGATGTTCTTTCGATAAAAGCAAAAAACTGTGAAAATTGAGTTTAATGAAATGATGGTTACTAAACAGAACCAGTGTTGTTGTAATAGGATATCAACATGTTTTGAAATTGATATGGAACGGTTTCTGTAATGTTTTCGTTGAACATTACTCCTCCGATTTTTCTATTTATATGACATGGTTTCAAAAATTTTTAAAAAAAAACTTGTGGGTTAAATTTGTTTAACATTATATAGCTATAAAACTTTTGAAACTTGTAGCATTAGATATGCAATAACATTTGTGTTTTTACAAAACTTCACATGAAAGATAAAATGAAATAGAAAATTATTTGTTTTCTAATTTACGAATATGACGAATCAAAAAGAAAAATGTCACATTAATTGAAATAAATAAAGTATCGACTTAATTTATACTGTGCGCCATATGCACATTCCTTGCGCTAAAGTTTAAATAGTCACAATGTTGTGATAATCTTTTTACACAAAGGAAAAGGATAAAAGCGACGACTAAACAGCAAAGACTATGAAGATGTAGTAGTGTTTTATAATTACAGTTTGAGTTTTCAGCACTTAGGACAATGTTCATAAGGTATAATATATAAACAGAAACTCAAACTTGACCTCAACTAGCAATTAAACATTCCTATTACTTTGAATATATACGTCTAAACACCTCAACTCGTCTTCACTTTGTCACTTGAACATTCCAACGTGGAAAATGATCATGTAGACACTTCCAAAATTCACGTGTCACGTCATTATGTCTCCAGGAGACCAAAGTGGGGCTGAGTTGGAGTTTTAGTTGCCAGTTGAGACTAAGTTGAGGTGTGTACTCTCAGCTTACTTGCCAATTGCAGCCAAGTTTTGAATTTCTTTTTATGTATTATGCCTATTCTTAACTTTCAAATCTTTATTAAGAAGAACCATCTTTTGTGAGGATTATCTACCAGGTTGGGACAGATCAATGATCCTTGTTCGTCCATATTGTTCACCATGGAATTTCTTAGCTGGGAAACAAACTATTTGTTTTGTTATTGAGAAGTGAAAACTAACTCCCTAGTTTGTTACTTTTTCGTATTGAAGCTAATGCTACATCTAATGAATTTGATATAGTTAAGTTGTGCTGAACGCGTTTAGAGAGATAAAAACCTATGAGAAAATATCCATTGCCGTGTGCACGCACTAGTACGAATCTTTGTGTAGCTACTATATATGGTAAGAAAAAAGAGGGCAATTCTTGAATGGCAACAGAAATCATGGCTGCAGACATCTACTACCAAGAATTTCAGCAAGATATGGACTACATCAGGAAATCCATAATTAACAGCACGAAAGCATGCTGAGTTCTTGGAGGAGATAAAGAACATGCTTGCAGTAATCCTAACAGGTATAATATCACAGGTGGGTGGTGAAGCTCTGAGTGCAAGAAGCAAGGTGAATCAGTAGGCGCTACCCACTAGAAATCACAATAAATTACCTTGACCTTCAGCAGGATCTTAAGGTACATGAGTTTGATGTACAATCTTCTTTAAATAAAGGTGGACATGATGGAAATTCTGAAAGTAATAGGGAAGTTCTACAATATGAAGGAGACAAGAAGATTTTGGAGATGAGCAGAAAGGAATCAAACAAAGAACAATGTGGTTCTTCATACTGTTAATTTTGACGAAGATTTTGTAGTATCAGGTTTGATTATGGTTGCTCCTGTAAGATTACTATAGGACCAGAATATCATCTCAAACTAAAAAGAAGATGCTCCTACTTCCCAGATCTTCCGTTACTTCTAAAAAAACTTCATCTCCAATCAAACATCGTTACATAAAGTAAGACAGGGAGTAGTCTAGAATGTCTCATCTGCTACTCCTGTATGATAGGGGAGAATTTAAGGGGCACTTATGCTACAAGAAGACTAAATATCGTACCTAGTCAGATGGTGAGTTATTTATATTGAGGACTAGGCTCAATTCCCACCTAATACATTTTAACCTTCTTTTTCGTAGTGGTCCACCAAGGTTCTACAAATCCTAAATACGCCTGTGTGTGGGCACTTTTCCCAAATACTTATACTATGATGAGAAGGTAATTAATGGCCAAAGACTTGCCGTGAAGGCAACACTACAAGACACAAGTTCCGAAAAGCCAATGATCAAATATTTTTTGTCCCGAAGAGGATTGCAGCAGTTCACATGCATTGCCATGAGCAGATGTCTGGCATTTGCTAAAATTAGAAAGGAAACCTCAACAACAAATGAAAATTATCATTTTCGGGGCCATTGTACATCCCCAATTCTAATGCGAAACACCAGATGGGAAGGCAAAAGATATACTTTCTAGAAAACTAGTTCAGATTACTAAAAAGACCTCACTGGATATGGATCAATAGGAAGCGAATGATATGCAGCTCACGTCTGCTCCTACTAATTTTCAGGAACGATGCAGCCCACAAGAATCTGCTTCATAGCAACAAAGAGAAATATGCCAAATTATTATAACTCAAAAAACAGTGTTTGGAAGTAAGTTCAATAATTTGTTCACAAAAACATTACATCTATTTGTCGTCAAGAACAAAGTGCTTCCTATTGCATAAATAGCACACTGAGTAAAGGAGAATCAATACCTGCACAGGACTGGCAGCTACCAATTGACTGTCAATCCGACCACCAATGACACGTCCCTCGGGGCTTATTAGAGACACACTCATTCCACCAGATAGGTTTCTCATTCCTCCAGTCTCGGAATGCACAAATGATCCAGCAAACGTAAGTAAATCATACCGGCCCTATAGGAAGAATGGAAGAGGAAGTTTAAACGCAAATGTCAACCAAGACAATAAACTGGTTCCAGCACCCAAGGGAATGGAGTAAGCCATAATAAGAGCACCCATACCATCTCTGACAGAGAAATCACGTTTCATCAATAATTCCTATCACATACCGATTTGAGGGACTTGGATGATACCATAGTCTACAGGTACAAGAAAACACACATGGTCCATGCCCAAGGCAGTCAAAGAATGAAAACAAAAGTTTTAAGGTAACAAAAGCACCGCGCATTCAAATGAAAGGAAGTGCACCAATAAGATCAATGCCCTCAATCTGATTAGTCTTTCTCATTATTATAAAAAAATCTATTAGTTTCCAAAATTAACCTATATTTATATTTAAAGATAAATCTGAAAAATGGAAAAAGTTTTAATATTTAAGCGACTACTTAGGCTAAATATTTCATCAATAACGTTTCCTGACACCTAATTACCAGAATTGCATAGTACTACATCATTTGATAGGCAAGGAAAGAATACCATACAATGGAACCTCACGCGTAGAACCAATCATCAAATGTATACGGCTCTTCAAAATGATAGACACAAGATAATCAGAAGATTAACCATAACAAGAGCAAAGTAATAAGATGCAGCACCTCAAATGTCACTTTACCACCAGAAGTATCTGTTTGATGAAATGTGACACTGGAAATTACACCAGTTGCTGAGAGAATACACATTGACCGAGACCCTTGTTGAAAGAATGATAAAACCTTCATGCTGACATCCTAAAGAATTTATCGAAATATGAGCAATTTGTTATAGAGATGTATTGGCAAATAGTCAATTCACAGTGGTGGGTTAAATTGCATTTCATTGTTCAGGAAAAAACATGCATGCACTATCCAGGTATTACAACTTTTCTGAACACCCATCAAGTTTGTATCTTACAAGAAAGAACCCATTAAATGTAACAATTTGGAGAAAAAAAAATCTGGTATAACTAGCAATGTGAAAGAGATGCATCATATAAAACTTAAAGAAAGACGAGAAGGGAATTGCAAATGCAACTCATATCATGCTATAAAGAGAACTTTCATAGGTATGAGCTTTTTTTACAAGACTTCCAAAGATACCATTTACCTCTCCAGTATTAACCGTGATGATGTGGGTCATAACATTACCACGAATTATGCTAGAAACCCTTTGACCTGCATGAAGAACTTAGTAATGTAAAATGAACCTTCAAATATACCAACATTCAACTAACAGAATCATATTTCATAAAATTATGTTGGATGTCAATTTTAGAATATCATCTACAAAAGAGAAGATAGGAAAGAAACGACTCTCAATTATTTTATTACAAATTCAAAAGAGATACCTTCAGATTAATACTCCTATAAAAGAAAATCAAAATAGCATGTTCCATGCAGCTTCTGAAATACCGTAGAATATAACAATCCTTTTCTCCCACTACCACCCTTAAAATAAATAAAGGAGAAGAATACTTGATGGAAAATATTACATACATAACCACTTCTATTGTTAAGTGTGATAAAGAAGAGAATAACATCTAATGAATTGGTGATGAATAACATACAAGTCAGCCCTTTCATAGAAATTAGGTCACTTGAAATCATGAATAATTCCAAATTACTAGAATTTAATCATAACCAAAACCCTATTTAACTAACTAAGAATCTAGATATATTTTCCCAATGTGGAGTATATAGAGATTTCGACAACAATTTACATTCATCTCGACAAAATGAACTTTTAGTATGGTTAATCAACAAATTTGATGACTAGATATGAAATGTTTGTCAAAACACTAAGCGTGCAACAAGGTGGAAAATATATAACTACAGAATCTCATTGGGAGTAATGGATACAAGACAGTGAAAAATACTCTGATAACATATAAAGCGAAAAAAGATGACTCATATTAAATTAATAATGAAACAAGATAGCAGAACTCCTTATATAGGATTTCAGGCTATACTAGCAAGTTAATTTATAAAGCTAAGATCATTACATAGATCAAGAACACCATTTAATATTAGATAAGACGCATACCTATAAAACCATTTGGTTCATCAGTGCGGACACGCGCTTGGTTATTTGTTCTCATTGCTCCTCTTACAATTTGCGGTGGAACGGTGCAGTTTCCTCGAGGTTAAGGAGATGAGAGGCGATCTGGCCATATATTTACATAGGCATCAAGCCTCAACCTAATGGGCCTCTGCAAAAACATGTTTTATTAGGTCTTCACAGACTACTGTTATCCACACCAATAAATGAAGTGATTCAGGCCCAACAAGGAATCCAACTTATAGACAGCTCAGTCATGTCCACCAACTTACAAACGGGCTAAATAAATATAGTTGGTGGACATGGCTGAGTCATCTATAAGCTGGATTCCTTATTGGGCCTTAATCTATTGGTGTTGATAACAATAGTGAAGGCCCTGGCCCTATGAAGACCTAATAAAACATGTTTTGGAGAGGCCCATTAAATTAAGGTTTGATGCCTACAAATATATATGGCTAAATCCCCTCTCGTCTCCTTAACCCCAAGGAAACTGCCCCATTCCACCGCGAATTGTAGGAGGAGCAATGAGAACACGTAGCCAAACGAGTGTGGCGTCCACACTGATGAACCAAATGGCTTTACAGGTATGCATCTTATCTAATATTAAATGGTGTTCTTAATCTATGTAATGATCTTAGATTTATAAATTAACTTACAAGTATAGCCTGAAAATTCTTTACAAGGAGCCTTGCTATCTTGTTTCATCATTAATATAATGTGAGTTATCTTTCTTCCTTTTTTGCTTTATATGCTATCAAAACGTTTCAGAATATATAAAGTACCCAATGATTTTCGCTTCACTAGAAGGGACTTAAGTCAAGCGATTACAACTCAATTTTTCATTGTCTTATATCTATCCATCACTCCCAATGAGATTTTCTATTTATGTATTGTCCAATTTGTCACACACTCACTGTTTTGACAAACATTTCTTATCTAGTCATCAAATTTGTTGATTAACCACGCTAGAATTTCATTTTATCGAGATGAATACAAAAATGTAAATTGTTGCCGAAATTTCTATTCGCGCAACCTCCAAGATTTTGGTACAATGGTAAGGGTGTATTCAGAGTGTGATTGGATGTGTGAACTCNCCAAAAAAATTGTTTTTCACGTGTTTACACATTCAATCAAAGAGCTCAAATCTAACAGAGCATCTATTCCACATACTATGATTTTAGCTAACATTCCAATTCAACTGACTTGTTCCGAGGCTTACATAATCGTCCAATCAGTAGCAACTGATTTGTTTTTCTTTATAAAAAAAAAGACTAGGTCGACATTTTAAGTTAGCTGAACACTTCTCAAAGTGCAGTTAGCAATAACACATCTCATAGTTCTGATAATAATACCAACAAGGTGCTCATCTACAAAGTCAGTCAAAAGATTTAGAAAGTCTTTTTATGAGTTATTTGACATTCTGATTCTTTGTTTGAGTTAATAATCTAATTCTATCAGATTTACCATAAGATTCAAGAATAAGGTATATGCGTGTCAAACATGAATAATATGATTTATATACTCCAAGTTGGGTTGGGAGAATGTATCTAGATTCTTTGTTTATTTCTTCGTTAATAGTACAGAGTTTTGGTAATGATTAAATTCCATTAATTTGGAAGTTTTCACAATTTGAGGTGGTCTCACTTCTATGTAGGGAGTGACTTGTATGCTATTCATCAACAATTCACTAGATGTTATTCCTTTCTTTATCACACTTCACAACAGAACGAGTTGTGTATGTTAGTATATAATATTTTCCATCGAATATTCTTCACCTTTATTTTGTTTTTAAGGGTGGTAGTGGGAGAGAAGGATTGTTATATGCTAATGTATTTCAGAAGCTGCAAGGAACATACTTGTCCCAATACTAAAAATTAATCTTGGGCTATGTTATCCCAAATTTTGTAACCAAAAAAAGATTAAGGGGTACTAAAATTTATCCCAGGGTTAGCTTCCTTTATTCATCACACCAAACGTGTCCTAAGGGCTAAAAGTATAACACATCTACTTTCCTCATAAAGTTAATATGAGCTTTAACAATATTACCCCCTTTGGGCGGATGATGAGAAAATATTCCAGTAATAGAAATTACATCCCCTTTGGGCAGACAGATTTACTAAACTAAAATATTCTCTTTTAAGGCCTCAAAATAACTTTGGGCAAATTATGATGAATGCGATACAAGGAAATTAATGACAACTAATGTGAACCTTCACAATATTACCCCTTTGGGCAGGTAACGAGAAAATATTCTAGTATAAGAAAATCCATCCCCTTTGGACAGATGAATGTTCTAAACTAAAGGTATTTCTTTTCCGGCTTCACTCTTCATCATCAAATTAAAACACACAACAAACCCCCTTTTGGGTAGGCTATTGTATGTAATAATCAATAACATCCCACAACTTGGAATAAGCCTCCCAAATCAAAGCAAATATACCGCTTTGGAGTACACTATTCACTTTAAATTACAAAACTAATTCAATCCTAGGGAAAAGCAAAAATATGCCCAACCAGACAAAACAACATGTATGCCAATAGATTCATAACATGAAATATGATTTTAGGATCAAATAATGTATCACATTCGTTCTATCTTATAGGTTATAGCTCAAATTATATTCATCAACCCATAATAAGATTTCAACAAAGCTTTGTCTCAAAAAAAAAGATTTCAACAAAGCATGTCATAATCAATTTATCTAGTTAACAAAGTTTTAACATCACGAGAGTAAATACAAGATAACACCACATATAATGACTTATTTATTCAATAATATAACCCTCTAAGATATGCTCACAATATTATGGAATATTACAATCTATCAATCTCAATACATATTATTAGCCTGTTGAATTTTAGATGAGAAAATACACCTCATAATAATTTTAAATAGAAGGCACATAACTGAAGATTTATGCTCAAACTCGTGATTCTAAAATAAGATTTAGAAAAATCAAGAAGCTAGAATGAGTAAGTGTGTACCATATAATGCAGAACGTCAAACATAATACTTCTTCATGTGAAAGTATTGCCTATAAAGTTAGCTTCCAAGACAAATAAATATCTCGAGACCTTGTGAATCAATTAGATCAATCTAGTTATAATAAAATCACGTGTACAGAGATTATCACACTTTTACGAATTAAACGTGACATAAATTAATGATAATTATAGCATCATCACTAATGCCCATCATGGTCAGGATTGATTTTAGTACACTATTAAAAATGAAATCCAATTCCTATAAAATACTTATTGAATATAATCAATCCAATGTTTTCAAAATATTAAGAATTTTGTACTCCTACACCCAATGAGTACTTAATTTCACAATCTAGATTCCTAAATTACTAAATAGGTTTGAATGATATACAAAAGACAACTTTCAGGGTCAGACTTATATTCAAAATAAGGTACTAGGTAATATGCACCTCTTAGGTCAAATATTATATTAGTTACCTTTACGAAAAAAATGTTTTGGTTCTCCAAACAATAGTAGTGACATTATTCTTGGAACAAAGGTATGAAATAAGAAAAAGTAACCTGTTTATTCAAGTAAGGAGCTTCCAAAAACTTTAGTTACTTAGAAATCACAATAAGAAGTAAAAGTAGTTGTATATTATGGAGGTTCAGACTAAAATCCTGTCATTTATCATTAATCTGTAGATCAGTGAATGTACTCGTTTCGTTTATTCTATTACTAACGGCAGATCACTGTACCATATCTAGAAAATTAACTTCCACAGTTACACTCATGTCCAAGTGACACCTACAAGTTTTAAGATCCCCCATTTCACAGACCAACCCAAAAAAACAACACTTTGACATACAATACTTATTCCCATCTGGTGTTTACACCTAACTAACATTTCAACACGAAGAATCAACAAATCAGAGTGAAAGTGCATGCTACATAACAATGGTTAAGTTCTAAAAAAAATTATATGTAAACAACCAATGCAATGCAAGTAAAAAAACAGAACTTGTGCACATAATGAACAAAATAAGTAATACTAATGCAAAACAGCATGTTTTTAATCTTTACCTAAATTCTCAAAATCAACTTTGGGCTGATACACTGTAATAGCTGACCCCAACCGGCCGGACTTTCGCCTGTTTCTTCTTAGACGAAAAATCAATCACCTGAGAAGGTGCGGCGGATGAAATTGGCTCTGCAGAAATAGGCGTGTCTACTGACCCATTTGGCCCATTATTTCTGGGTCTACCTCGCTTTTTCTTCTGAGTGGTCACTGCCGATGCTGCACCCAACTGGATTGCTACTGCTGGTTGAGCAGATCCAGTCATGCGATAGTCTGATGAAGCATCTGAACCCGCCATTGTTGCTAATCGTGCTTACCAAAATTGTGCTGAAGGTAAAAAGATTGGGGTTTTCAGGAGTTAAAAATGCTAACTTTCCTCAGATGGTCCGAATCGTAATTCAAGGAAAAATGCCAAAAATGTCCCCCCTAACCTATTGCAAAAAGTCTCAATATACTCTTCATTCACTTATTTTATTAAAAAATATACCGCTAATTGTTTTTTCCTATATAAATAACATTTTGTTGTTGGTATAATTTATATTTTAATCAGTAAACTAAATTATTAANAAACTTTGTGAATCAATTAGATCAATCTAGTTATAATAAAATCATGTGTACAGAGATTATCACACTTTTACGAATTAAACGTGACATAAATTAATGATAATTATAGCATCATCACTAATGCCCATCATGGTCAGGATTGATTTTAGTACACTATTAAAAATGAAATCCAATTCCTATAAAATACTTATTGAATATAATCAATCCAATGTTTTCAAAATATTAAGAATTTTGTACTCCTACACCCAATGAGTACTTAATTTCACAATCTAGATTCCTAAATTACTAAATAGGTTTGAATGATATACAAAAGACAACTTTCAGGGTCAGACTTATATTCAAAATAAGGTACTAGGTAATATGCACCTCTTAGGTCAAATATTATATTAGTTACCTTTACGAAAAAAATGTTTTGGTTCTCCAAACAATAGTAGTGACATTATTCTTGGAACACAGGTATGAAATAAGAAAAAGTAACCTGTTTATTCAAGTAAGGAACTTCCAAAAACTTTAGTTACTTAGAAATCACAATAAGAAGTAAAAGTAGTTGTATATTATGGAGGTTCAGACTAAAATCCTGTCATTTATCATTAATCTGTAGATCAGTGAATGTACTCGTTTCGTTTATTCTATTACTAACGGCAGATCACTGTACCATATCTAGAAAATTAACTTCCACAGTTACACTCATGTCCAAGTGACACCTACAAGTTTTAAGATCCCCCATTTCACAGACCAACCCAAAAAAACAACACTTTGACATACAATACTTATTCCCATCTGGTGTTTACACCTAACTAACATTTCAACATGAAGAATCAACAAATCAGAGTGAAAATGCATGCTACATAACCATGGTTAAGTTCTAAAAAAAATTATATACGAGACATGTGTTGTATTGATTTGTTTGATGTAAACAACCAATGCAATGCAAGTAAAAAACCAGAACTTGTGCACATAATGAAACAAAATAAGTAATACTAATGCAAAACAGCATGTTTTTAATCTTTACCTAAATTCTCAAAATCAACTTTGGGATGATACACTGTAATAGCTGACCCCAACCGGCTGGACTTTCGCCTGTTTCTTCTTAGACGAAAAATCAATCACCTGAGAAGGTGCGGCGGATGAAATTGGCTCTGCAGAAATAGGCGTGTCTACTGACCCATTTGGTCCATTATTTCTGGGTCTACCTCGCTTTTTCTTCTGAGTGGTCACTGCCGGTGCTGCACCCGACTGGGTTGCTACTGCTGGTTGAGCAGATCCAGTCATGCGATAGTCTGATGAAACATCTGAAGCCGCCATTGTTAACTCTACAGCTAATCATGCTTACCAAAATTCTGCTGAAGGGAAAAAGATTGGGGTTTTCAGGAGTTAAAAATGCTAACTTTGAGAGAAGGCCCAAAATAATCCCTCACGTTACATAAACACTCAAACTCATCCGTATTCACACGAAGCACTAATAGTTCCTTATGTTTATAATATTTGTGCACTTTTGGTCCTCTCATAAACTTTTGTTTATTTTTTAACATTAATTTTATTTATAATTTTATGTAAGGAATGTCCCATCGTCTTTTTATATATTTAGTAGATACAATAACTCTATGTGAGAGAAGGTGAGAAGAAGAGCAGCTTGTTCTGTTCAGTATAAATATTACTGCAACTAAACTAAGAACATTTTAACATATGACATTGCAAGAAAAGAAAAATTTGCACTATTGCACGTGAAATCGTCGTGATGAACCTCTCAACTTTACCTGCAATACGATTTCTACTAAACAAAACAAAGTATTTTTCTTCTCACAATCTCTCACATGGAGTTATTATTTTTACTAAATATATAAAATGATGATTAAACATTTCATACATAAATTATGAATAAAATCAATGTTAAAAAATAGGGAAAATTTTGAAAGAAGACCAAAAGTGCACCAATATAGCAAACATGAGAAACTATTAATGCTCCATGTGAAAACTAATGACTTTGAATCTTAATCCAAAGACGAGTGACTATTTTGGACCCTCGCTAACTTTCCCCAGATGGTCCGAATCGTAAGCTAAATTATTACAAGAAATTAAAATTGACCTTTGAAGGTCGATATTTTGCAAAAATTGAATTTCTAATTTCTAATTTCATATTTTGATTTCATTAAGAGAACAATGTATATTTTGAGGTTTATTTGAATTGATAATTTTGAGCTAAGGAACCAAAGAATACGTTGTCGTATATAGTTGAAACTTCATATATTCTGGAGTTTTAGGAAGAAACTTTCAGGGCAACTCTTGCTATAACAAAATATCGATGTTATAAAAGTGAAACTTGTATCTCAAAATTCGAACTTATTCAATTAAAATTTTCGGATAGTGCCATAGGGTTCCATTAAAAATCATGAATTTTAGTCAAAACTTGAGTTCGAAATAGTGCAAGTGTACTTCATGAAAACTTTTTGAACAGGACATATTCCGGTAATTTTTTAACTTTAGTAAATTGTGTTGGAGTTTTACATGTAAATTTTAAATTTCAGCTTGTTGTGTTGGAATTTTTATGTTTTAGCTAGAGAGTATGGTTATCCTAGTTTTATTTTCTTACTATTAAAAAGTGACTAAATTTTGATAAGTTTTGAAATGCTGGCTAAAATTCACTTAGATTTTGTGCTTTTACATGGACTTCTAACTTAGAATTCAGCTACTTCCATTAGAACATACATTCAAGTCTTGTGATCATAATATTCGAGGTGAGTGTATGTTGGCACTATAGTGATGAGCTTAAGACACACGTTCGAATTCTTTGAAAATATGAGTTCAAACCTAAATATTCATACTGCTTATTTCAAAGCATTTTCACATATTTATCTACCGTGTATACTGAACATGATGATTCGATTGAACTTACTCC
>NW_026030017.1:0-1202 GCF_019186545.1 Solanum stenotomum | reverse complement strand
CGGCCGCTTGAAATTCAGCATCTTAAAGATGGAAGGTGGCTTTGAATTTGGGAAAACTTCAAACGGCCATAACTCGGGCCTCGGGTGTCCGTTTCAAGCGATTTTTTTTTGAATCCGCGTATTTTTTCGAGATCTACGCAACCAAACTGCCTAGAGGCAGTTTGCGTGTGCCGATTTTCCCAGAAACGCATTTTACTGATTCCTAGGCGCGAGCGGATTTATGATGAAAAAAATAAAAGGAAATTCAGACAAGGGCGATGGGTTCCTCATATAGATCTCGAAAAAATACGAGGTTTCAAAAAAAAGATTGCGTCAAACGAACGTTCGAGCCGAAAGTTATGGCCGCTTGAAATTCAGCATCTTAAAGGTGGAAGGTGGCTTTGAATTTAGGAAACGGCCATAACTCGGGCCTCGGGTGTCCGTTTCAGGCGATTGTTTTTTTGAATCTGCATATTTTTTCGAGATCAACGCAACCAAACTGCATAAAGGCGGTTTGCGCGTGCCGATTTTCCTAAAAATGCCTTTTACAGATTCTTTTACGCGTCGAAATATGACGAAAAAAATAAAAGGAAATTCAGACAAAGGCGATGGGTTCTTCATATAGGTCTCGAAAAAATACGAGGTTTAAAAAAAAAGATTGCGTCAAACGGACGTTCGAGCCAAAAGTTACGGCCATTTGAAATTCAGCATCTTAAAGGTGGAAGGTGGGTTTGAATTTATGAAACTTCAAACGGCCATAACTCGGACCTCGGGTGTCCGTTTCAGGCGATTTTTTTTGAATCCGCGTATTTTTTCGAGATCAACGCAACCAAACCGCCTTTAGCGCGTGCCGATTTTCCCAAAAACGCCTTTTACAGATTCTTACGCTAGCCGAAATATAATGAAAAAAATAAAAGGAAATTCAGACAAAGGCGATGGGTTCCTCATATAGGTCTCGAAAAAATATGAGGTTTCCAAAAAAATATTGCGTCAAACGGACGTTCGAGCCGAAAGTTACGGCCGTTTGAAATTCAGCATCTTAAAGGTGGAAGGTGGCCTTGAATTTAGGAAACTTCAAACGGCCATAACTCGGGCCTCGGGTGTCCGTTTCAGCCGATTTTTTTTTTGAATTCGCGTATTTTTTCGAGTTCTACGCAACCAAACTTCTAAAGGCGATTTGCGCGTGCCGATTTTGCCAATAACGCCTTTTACTGATTCTTACG
>NW_026030016.1:0-313 GCF_019186545.1 Solanum stenotomum | reverse complement strand
AAAGTTGAGCACAAGTTCAAGATGCTCCGCAAACCGGTAAGTTATGACACTGAAATAAGTGGATATATTGACAAGAATAGAATCAAGAAGCTCAAGGGAGTGAAAGCTAAGGAACCGATAGTGTCGCCTCCAGTTAATGAGATCATTGTGGATGATCCTCCCACTGGTAATATTCAATTTAAGGGGTTTGCTGGCATCAGCAAAACTCTCCCACTTGAATATTTTGCTGCTGGCCAGTAAGGGAAAAAAATCAATGCATATTTTCTGATTCATGACACTTGTGTATTGTATCCAATTGGTATTAAGCAAAATG
>NW_026030015.1:0-2972 GCF_019186545.1 Solanum stenotomum | reverse complement strand
AACATAAAAAATTTCATACTATGTTTTGAAGGTGCATATAATTATAGCATTCGCACTATATTTTCTCTTATTGATGCAATTTCTCATTATCTTTCTTATTTCACTATATCAGAGCAATTAGAGAAGTGAGAATTCATATAATATTTTATGGACATTTTCTTATTGGGTAAACCAAAAATCAATAAAAAATATCTCATTGATTTGTTATTGAGTTAGCATATTTAAAAATCGAAAACCAATAAGCCGAGCCGATAATACATAAAATTGAATCAAACCGCCCAATACACAACCTAACTGAGAGAGAAATAAAAGTATGTATCGTTTATCTTCGTAATCAATAAAATAAATGCTATGTTATATAGGTTAGAAAGAAAGATTGGAGAAGTCTTCTACTCCCTTTGTCCCAATTTATGTGACACATTTCAAATTTTGAGATTCAAACAAGTCTATTTTTTTTACCATAAATCATTCACGTATTTTTTAATTATTTTGAATTGTCAATTATTATGCCTTGTATTAACTTATTTTCTTATATGGGTCAAGTGGTCTATGGTATTACCGAAATTATGAACTTGACCCATAAGTAACAACTAAAATTAATTATTTAAATATAGCTAGACATTAGGAGTTTAAGACCTCTCTTCGGCCAACATTTATTTTTTCTTCATCTGATTTTTTTTTTTTTTAAAAATAGTATCCACTCAATTAATCATTATATTTAAGACTCATAACTGAAGATTTAAATTTGCAGTATTTTTCATCCTAATTAAGTCACTGCGGCCATTTATTTTATCTAATACCCCATCTAAAAATAGTTGTCCATCGTTCATTTGATACATATCTTAAAAAATATTTAATAAATAATAGGGATAATATGACTAAATTATTCTTTGAATATATTAAATTTAATGCTTTAAAAAATGTATTAGATATTGAATACAGTATTTTCTACAAAGAGTAAAATAGACACAAAGTATAAATTATCTCTTGGTTTTTTAATTTGGACAAGCTAAGTATTGATAAACAACAACTCCCTCTGTCCCTATTTACTTGTCAATATTTCCTCTCTTAACTGTCCATATTTACCTTTCCATTTTGATAAATTAACAAAGGACAAAAAAAAATTCCTATTATACCCTCATTTAAACTTCTTGAAAATTTCTAGTAAGTCATCCTTTTTGGAACCAGACAATACATTTATTTTACTTGGGGAGTTACATAATCCTTTAAGTTACCCATAAAGCATTTCATTAGTTTATGAGTAAAGATTTTGAACAATTATTTTACTCAAAAAAATGGATAGAAATAAACTTGAAGTTTCAACTAATACTCCTATCAAAATAGAAGGCTCAGTTATATTGATTGAAGATCCAAAAATTATTGAAGTCAAAAATTTAAAAAGGAAAGATGAAGATCGAATAGAAGCATTAGAAGCATAGTGAAGATACAGAAAATTGTAAAACTGTATGTTGTTTCCCTCCAATTTATTTCACTTGAATTCAAAGAAGTGGCTGTAATTTTGAAGTGAAAAGNTCTTTAATGTTAAACCTAAAGACTAAAGTAATGGTTCACAATTGTAGCTATTTGATTTTAGTTTTAGTTTTAGTCTTGTTGAACTATTTGATTTTAGTTTTTGTTTGTAATTGTAGGTTGTAGTTTTTGCAAGTTTGTAAAGGTCTTTAATTTGATTAACATAAAAAATTTCATACTATGTTTTGGAGGTGCATATAATTATAGCATTCGCACTATATTTTCTCTTATTGATGCAATTTCTCATTATCTTTCTTATTTCACTATATCAGAGCAATTAGAGAAGTGAGAATTCATATAATATTTTATGGACATTTTCTTATTGGGTAAACCAAAAATCAATAAAAAATATCTTATTGTTTTGTTATTGAGTTAGCATATTTAAAAATCGAAAACCGATAAGCCGAGCCGATAATACATAAAATTGAATCAAACCTACCGATACACACCCTAACTGAGAGAGAAATAAAAGTATGCATCGTTTATCTTCGTAATCAATTAAATAAACTTATGAACCAGAGCATTGATTAGTTATCTTGAGTGAATTTATTTTGGAATTTTAAATTGTACTATAAGGGTAAAATTGTAACTTCACTATGCTAATCATTGTTGCATTTATATGTGTGTCATTTCTAAAGTGGACAACTAAATAGGGACAGAGGGAGTACTATTTTTAGTATAGTGGACAATTAAAGATCATGAACTGAGAGTAGGGGTGTGCAAAAACCGAATCGACCAAATAAATCGAACCAAAAAAATGTTATTGGATTATTAAGTTTTTAATGAGTTTATAAAAAATAAGTCATTGGGTTATTGGGTAAACCGATAACTCAATAAGACAGTAATAATTTACTATTTAACCCTTCCTAAATATTAAATATTAATAATTTAATATATAACTAGACACTCTGACTATATCATATTCTCAATACTCTACTCACTTCACACTAGTCCGCTTTAGTCTTTAATGTTAAACCTAAAGACTAAAGTAATGGTTCACAATTGTAGCTATTTGATTTTAGTTTTAGTTTTAGTCTTGTTGGACTATTTGATTTTAGTTTTTGTTTGTAATTGTAGGTTGTAGTTTTTGCAAGTTTGTAAAGGTCTTTAATTTGATTAACATAAAAAGTTCCATACTATGTTTTGGAGGTGCATATAATTATAGCATTCGCTCTATATTTTCTCTTATTGATGCAATTTCTCATTATCTTTCTTATTTCACTATATCAGAGCAATTAGAGAAGTGAGAAATCATATAATATTTTATGGACATTTTCTTATTGGGTAAACCAAAAATCAAACCGATAAACCAAAAATCGATAAAAAATATCTTATTGGTTTGTTATTGAGTTAGCATATTTAAAAATTGAAAACCGATAAGCCGAGCCGATAATACATAAAATTGAACCAAACCGACCAATACACACCCTAACTGAGAGAGA
>NW_026030014.1:0-706 GCF_019186545.1 Solanum stenotomum | reverse complement strand
AACCTTTTTATTTTGGAATCCTCAACATTCGATTTAGAAGGCATTAATGGGATTAATCCCAGGTCATTTGTATGGATGACCACCCACCAAATTAACTAAGTCATCCCGAAGAACGAGTATCATAACCTTCACATTAAAGAAATAGTTCTTCTTAATATTGCTCAATTCTCAATTATATTTGATCTAATAAACATGGATAACATAGTAAACAATATATATTATTTTTCTTAATAGGTATGAAAAGACGTAAATTAGTAAATATATTACTCCCTTTGTTTCTATCTATATGTCACTATTTTAGATTTCATGTCTCTTAAGAAACTAGGTAAGTTTACCATTTTACCATTATTTAGTGATGTCTTGAAGTCAAGTTTTCAATAAATGAACATAAATTAATTAATTTTAATTAATTAAATTGACCAATGAACATGAATGAATGAATGAATCATTTTACTTTCAAGACTAATAACTCCCAGGGATAAAATAGGATGAATAGTGTTATTTATGTATTGATTTTGTGAAGTAACAAGTATTAAGGAATATTTATTTTTCGTGCGAACAACATGTAAATAGAAATGACGGAAATAGTGAATAATGTGGCCTACATATGTTATAATGAAGAAATTTTCTACAAGGCTTTTAATTTAGTTGTTAGCCCTCACATCAACCTTTTCTTAACAGACTTATTAATGAACCATTAAGGAGT
>NW_026030013.1:0-296 GCF_019186545.1 Solanum stenotomum | reverse complement strand
CCATTGCATCCATTATTATTATTTAGTGATAATGAATACAAACTTAGGATTAATAAATATTCATAAAGACAATTTTGGACTATATATTCAATTCTTAACCAACAGAATACATAATATGATAGTAATATACTCTCAAGTTTTTGCATATCATTAAGATTTCTTGTTTCCTCCATTAACCCTTCTATGCCTTAGACATTACTATTTCATATACATTACTACTATTCATAATCATTGGCACTTCGATAGCGTCCTGTGCATAGTTTCAATGAATTTTGAAACTTGCCGAAGGATGACAA
>NW_026030012.1:0-765 GCF_019186545.1 Solanum stenotomum | reverse complement strand
CTTTAAAAGGTTTTTAAGGTGTTTAGGGTTTCCAAAAGGTGTTTCTTTTTTTTTTTTTTACAGTATTTAAGGTTTAAGAGGGTTTAGGGTATTATGGTTTATTAAGTATAAGAATTATTAGGGTTTAAGGTTTAGGGCTTAAGTTTTTGTAGAATTTTTTTAGGTTTAGGGTTCTATACCGGTTTTTTCAAGATTTTAAGATTTTTTTTACAGTTTAGGGGTTCTTAGGGGTTAAGATTTCTTTGGTTTAAGGGTTTAGTATTTCTTATAACTGATTTTTAGGGTAAATTATGGTGTAGGACTTTGTGTTTCTTAGATTTTTTAGGTTTACGATTTTTAAGGGGATTCTAAAAGTGGTTTTTTTTTTTAGACTGTGTAGGGTTTAGGGTTTAGTATCTTGGGTATTAGGATTTATAAGGGATTAAGGTTTAGAGTTTCCTAGGGTTTACGCTTTAGTGTTTCTGCAAGTTTCTTAGCGTATGTTCTATTTCTTGGTTTAGGGCTTAAGGTTTTAGGTTTAAAGATTTTGATTGAGTTTTTTTCATGTTTATAAGTGCTTATGATTTTCTTAAGGGTTTTTTTAGGTTTAGGGTTTTGTAAAGTTTTAAGGGTTTTTTTATGGTTTCTTTATGTTTAGGGATAAGGCTAAAGGTTTAGGGTTAAGGGTTTAGGCCCTAAGGTACTACGGTTTAAGTTTTAGGGTTTAGGATTTCGGATTTTGGGTTAAGGTTTTTTTTTGGTTTTATGATTTTTTTTAGGATTATT
>NW_026030011.1:0-650 GCF_019186545.1 Solanum stenotomum | reverse complement strand
GGGCATGACGACTCATCTCCTACAGTTCATGACTAGTTTACTTATCTAATGACTTGAAGACTTGGTAAGTCCTCATACTCCAAGGATGATGTTTCCTTTATTTCTTTTCTTATGTATTTATGTTTTAGTTTCAGACATTGTACGTGGTGTACGTGTTACGTCCCGACTCTCCATTTTTATATAATAGATGGATTGTCTAGACTTTGATATACTTTCGCTTATAGGTCAAACTCTTTACTTCTTATGAGATTTCTTGTTTTTATCTATTATGTTGTGTATATGTATGTCAAGTGGCTTGTGTAGGGCCTCTCGATGTCTTATATGCCATTCACTTCTAAAGCAATTCACTACCAAACACCTGTAATGACCCTCCAAGTTATTTCTGTGTTATGTCCGTCTTTTTGTTGTTTAGATCATTCCTATAGCAATTACCATTCATTTATCACTTACTAAGACCGACAGTTCGGTTAACAGGTCATTCGTTTAAATTTTGTGCTAGTTTCTGTATTTTGAAGCTTCTGAATCTTGAACGGTTAACTTCGGTTAGATATTTAAGAAAACGGCCTGAGAATGCAATTTTATTGTGGTGGGACCCACCTTTCAGGAAAACGCCCTCTGCTTTCGGGTTCATCCCAAGCCCCTTATGGAAT
>NW_026030010.1:0-650 GCF_019186545.1 Solanum stenotomum | reverse complement strand
CAAATCTGAGGAGTCACTGAAAAGACACTTGATGCTATGCTACTCAGATATGAGAAATAGTTCGGAAAAATCCACGGTACTACACAAATTAAATATGAAAAGTAGTCCGGAGAGATGCACGGTGCTACGCAAATCAGATATGCAAAAAAAGGTAGTCACCGGAAGGATGGCACGGTGCTACACAAATTATATATGAAAAAGGAGTCACTGGAATGATGGCACAGTGCTACACAAACTAGATATGAAAATAGTCACCAGAATGATGGCACGGTGCTACACAAATTAAATACTCCCTCTGTCCCATTTTATGTGGCAACATTTCCTTTTTGGTCAGTCCCAAAAAAAATGTCACATTTCCTTATATGGAAAGTATTTAAAGGTACAATTCCTTTTTTATCCTTGTTGGTCCCACTTAATCTTAAAATAATACTCCAATACATTTATGAGGAGAGAGAAATTGAGTCTACTTTTTAAAAGGGCAATTTGGTAAACATTTCAAAGTCTTCATTTATTTCTTAAACTCCGTGCCCGGTCAAATGTTGCCACATAAAATGGGACGGAGGGAGTATGAAAAAACCGTCACTGGAATGATGGCACGGTGCTACACAAATTAGATATAAAAAAGTAGTCACTAGAATGATGCATGGTGA
>NW_026030009.1:16618-19539 GCF_019186545.1 Solanum stenotomum | reverse complement strand
TGAGCACCGAATTGGGGGAGCGTTCAAAAAACCCACAGCCCCCATAAAACCATGTTAGCCACCATGGGTAGAAAAGGATCATACNCGGGTATAAGATGCTCTGGCAGCGTGAGGTCGATCGCTGTATCATCACTGTAGCTCTTATGTGATGGTTATCGATTAGAGAACTCCCACAGTAGAAAGAGCTTGGTTCCTCGATAAGTTCTGCTTAGTATGAATGGGGGTATGGGACTTCATTCATGCATTGCACAAGTAGACCTTGAGAGGAAGCATGGTATTTTCATGATATTATAAATATGATTTTTACGTCATGTTTTAAATAGTTTTACAAAGCTTTATATATATTGCATGTGTCTCATTGCTTTATATTAAGTTCAATTATTCTTGAGTTGTACAGAGCCAAGGTATGTTCTTTTTTGTATCCCTTTCAAGCTTAAGTTCTTGTTTAGCTTTCCAGCTCGCATACTCGTACATTCCATGTACTAATGCCAGTTGGCCTGCATCGTTTTATGATGCAGACACAGGTACCCAGGATCAGCATCCAGCACGCCGTTGATCCAGTTGAGCACTCCAGAGTCAGTGGTGAGCCTCCTTGCATTCCGGAGGACTTGGTTGTTCTGTTCTTTTATTTTTGTTTTTGTTAGGATGTTGCGGGGTCTGTCCCAACATCCATCTCAGTATTTTAGAGGCTTCATAGACAGTCAGTCAGTTAGTTTTGAGTCTCTCATCTATGTATATATGTAAATATCCTATTTTGAGATTCAAGTTGCCTTTGTAGCCAGATTTTTATAAGTTAAGTTGTTTTGTAACCTTGCATTTGCATTGAGTTGTTCTGTTGAGGTTTTCGCTGAGTTAAGAAAGCCAGGCCAAGGGTTCGCTTGGGGCCAGCAATGGTTTCCGAGTGCCGGTCCCGCCCAGGGTGTAGGCTCGGGGCGTGACAAAAACAATATGACCTACATTCTTATCACATATCAATTCATATTAAATCATCATGTGTAATCATGTTCTAGATTTTACATGAACATAACTAACATTAAGAATGATCTTATCATATTCAAATCAAATTTTAATCCGACACTATTTAAAACCATCTAAACGATTTTCGTTGGAACCATCAAATTTCAAGTCAATCAGATATCATAAAATTCATGACCACCTTAACTATGATCAAATTTGAAAAAATAATCGTTTCAGGCATAGTTAAAGATTAAAATAACTTGATTCACATTTTTATTCTCTTTTTATTAATTATCTCATGAGCACAAACCATACTTGTGTCCTATCTTTCGGCTAAGACACACAACTAACCTCTTTACAACATATTGTTCTCTCAATTAATACACTTGAGAATTCAAGATATTACATTTCTCCCTTTAAACCGGTGAAAATCTTTAACATCTCTTCTCATGAATTAATTTAAGTGTTACTAGTATCTAAAGGTAAATCTCCTTCCGAGTAAACAAACTTTTACTAGTATACATATATGAAGAACAATCCATACATGATACATTGAAAATATTCTAACGACTCAAATAAATAGCCCTCTTTCGTAGATCCTATTTATTTATCATAATTCTCAATTCACATATTGTAATCTCATATATTCTATTCAACAAAAGAAAAATTCAAAAGTTTTCTTGTAGAGGCTGTCACCGTCACTATGATTCTCTTAAGCATCCAATGAATAGATCATAATTCATATATGTTAATATGCCTTAAGAAAAAATTTGACCAATTGAAAACCAACTTTCTGCCAAAAAAAAATTTGAACACGGCATTCACAATTTTAGCAAAAAATGAAAAAGGATTACTTAGCCAAAAGAGATCTAGCCGCCACTGTTAATAAGTTTTCAATCTTTCAACAAAGAAACAACTTTGTAACGTGTGAAATAGCGAACAATAGTCGGCTGAACAAGAATCCGTGTTCTCGCTCCTTATCACATAAAAGATTAAAATAGTTGTGATTCATTCGCGCACCAGATCATATTCTCTAAAAAACTCGAGAACGATATCAAGATGAAAATCATATTTTAATCACGTTATCTATTTAGATGCAACCAAGGCTCTGATACCAATTGTTATTAAACTACATATTCACAGCAGAAGCATACCAGAATCTTTCTACTTACATGAATAATAGATAACCAATAACGTTTATGCTAGACCACTTAATCATGCTAGAACACATAAACATACTGAAATTTAATTCGATAAATACCTCTTGAAGCGTGAACATATACCTTCAAGCGAATCCCCAAGTTAGACAGACCTTTAAGTTAATCTACAATAGCTATGGTCTTCTACAGTGATCCCAAGTTCACATCTGAACTCTCTCAATACTTGGGTGGGCAAGTATCGAATAGAAACTAATCTCATCTAGGGCTAGAAGAATCCCTAATTATAGAGATTTCTTCACAGTCCAAAGAGGAGAACCAAACACACGTTATTTTTCTTCAACCGAAAAATACACGCTAGTTTTCTTTTTATAAGAAAACTAACGCCTCTCCCCTTTTCCCTTTAGAATTAGGATTCTGAGTTCTAGTTAAATATGGGCACTGGAGGGACCAAAAATTAATTACTGAGGCTTCCTATTATGGAAATAATTCCAAATAATTAATTTGAATTATTCTTACCATAATAAATTACAAATCATTCCACTAGAAATTCGTAATTGCACTCCTCTATTTATATTTCACAATTCCCCATTAAACACTTATGTAATTCCCCATGTTAAGATTTCAGATACTAATCAATAAATTAAATTACTGACGAATTTAACTTAATGATTAATTTCCTTTAGAGCACTACTTAACTTATTTCATATGTCGGATTCATAAATCCACTTGCAAGGTTTGACACGATGAAACCTTATAAGTTTCTCAAAAAGGCATATCAATCAATCTCTATAACGAGACATGGAT
>NW_026030009.1:10223-14770 GCF_019186545.1 Solanum stenotomum | reverse complement strand
CAAGACTTCCACCAATACCAATTCCGAGGCCACCTAAGCCATCAACACCACCACCACCTACGCCGCCTGCACCAAGCATGCGCCGCCCTAACACGTCAGCAGAAACCATAATGCCACTAAAAAGAACAATTAAGAGAACTACTCCAATAACACGAGTTGATGAGATAGCCATTATAACTTAGTAATAGTTATGAATGAATTAAGAGATAAAAAGACCAAATAATTAATGAGAAAGTTGATGATAAATTCACTTGTCTAGGCAAGTATATATAGTACTTATTAAGTATTAACAATAACATTATAATATTGAGCATGTGTTTGGAGTTGTGAAATATATAATTGTGAATGATTAGATCTTAGGCAAATATTCCATTAATGATTAGAAGATAATGATGGGATCATTAAGATTTAGTAATTAAGCAATGCACGATCGTATATATTGTAAATTTTTTTAAAAATGTTTTGTACTCATGTAGTGGCTTTCCATGAACTATAGAAAATAATTCTTATGTATATTGTGTTATAAAGAATCTCCTTTTTTTTATTTTGTGAAATAAATACATATTTAGAAATAATATAAAAATCACTATAGTTATCGAGCGGATTACGAAATAGTCTGATAGACCATCAAAGGTTGGTGTAGGTGATGATAAGTATCGTGTCATTCTTTTCAGAGATTTTGAATTTGGGATATCAAAATAAAACTGTCTTTGGTAAAAAGTATTTTGACCCCCAAAAGGAATTTCAATTCTGGCCTAAATTCGAATCAATCGAGGATCGATTTTATCATCGAGTCGAGAAAAACAAAAAACGACTAATAGAACATCAAATCTTAGTAGAGAAGTTGATGAATGACGTATGAATTATTTACATATGGCAATGCTATCTCAAGAATTCACCTAAATGAAAGGAAATATGTGATTTCTAGAGGTAGTAAATGAGTTGTTTGGGCAAAAGTTGGGCTAATCAAGATCATGAGCTGAATCAATAAATGAGTCAATGTTCAACCCTGTCCAAAGCTTCTTTTTTTTTTTTTTTTTTTTTTTTTGGCAAAGATATATGAATTGAATCAAAATGGACTAAGTGATGGATCGTAACACAACCAACCCAATTTGACTCAACTTTTAGTGTTTCATTTTAGAGACTTCAATAAATTTTCGTAACCAAATATCCACAAACAAGTCTTCATAAATATTACTCCACATATTATATTGTGAGTTTGAGTCGGGCTCGGATCGCAAGTCAAGGCCTGAGGTTTGAATTTTGTGTCGAGGATCGGGTCCAATGTCGGGATAGAGCTAAGGAGTTGGGTCTCAATTAGTCTGGATCAGATTTCAAGTCCAAGTCGGGGTCAAGTCTTGAGTTGAGGCTAGGGTTGAAACCGATTGAGTCTCGAGTCCATGCTCCCAAATTAGGATTAGGCTAGGGTTAAAGGGTTGGAATTGGAGTCCCGAGTCAAAGTTAGTTGTTTAATTAGTTGATTCCCTGCCTATATTGATTAGCAATTACTCCTTTCGTCCCATTTTATATGTCATCTTTTTACTTTGCACTTGCATTAAGAAATGATGTAACTTTACCCTTCTATCCTTATTTAATGTTTTCTTAAGTCAACTTTATTAATAAATGACAAGATTAATTAGCTATTCTATCAAGGGTATAATAGGCAAAATATGGTAATTTATGCATAAATTTTATAAAATGACAAGTATTGTGGTCCAACTATTTATAAAAAGAGATGACATATACAATGGGAAGGAGAGAGTGTTTTTTATATGTCCGAATTAGTTTGCACACCATCTACCTAAGTAACGAGTAATTAACAGTATCGATGTAACTTATATAGTCTTTTTTCGCAATTTTCAATGAAGATGAATAGGCAATGACACCGTGTGAGAGTTTAGAAATTTATATATGTAAAAAGGCATAATACATACATAAATATGTCTTTTAACTTGATTTCGATTGGCATCTATGTACTTCAACTTTGAGTTTGTACAAATAGATTCAAATAAACTTGTCCAAAATTGAACAAATAGATACACACATATCCTGCATGGCATAATACATGTAGGATGCGTGTAGGACACAAATTGCCATGTAGGATGCATGCATGATGCCACATAGGATGAATGTTTTTATTTGTTCAATTTGATACGATAAGTGTCTAGCTACTTATGCACACCCTAAGTTAAAAGGCATAGATATCAATTAAAGCCAAGTTAAAGGGCTCATTTATGTTTGCGGAAAAAACAAAACCATATCGATCAAAGTTGAAACAAATATAACAAAATTATCCATAAATTTTGTTTATTGATCAGCATATATCGAGTTCTATATCAAAACCAAGCAGTTGATCCTACGAAAGCAATGTTGACTTTATTGATGGTTCAACTGGAATTATAAGAAGTGAGATAAATTGTATTTCTCCGCAGCCATCCCACATGCTTCATGTATTTCATAATTTTTATTTACTTTATTGATCGCTAGGTCAGACTATAATTAATTATCAAGTTGATTCCTTTATCCATGTAGGCCATTCATTCTTAATGGCTTAGAACTTTGTGTTGAATTAACAAGCTAACACACATTTATTGGGTCTTCTAATTATCATTAATGGATCAACCAAACAATTTCCTGCCACCAGTATTAATTTGTACTCTCTGTCAATGTACTGGTTGCAATATTCTTTAGTTCACATTATTTATGCGTAGCTATTAATGTATTTGTATTCCATCTGTCCCTATTTACTTGTCTATTCTTTATTTGGCATATTTATTAAGAAAATAATAATTGATATTAAAAAGAGTTGTTCATTTTTACTCGTTAATTATATTAAAAGTAGATATCCGCTTAATTTACATTTGTCAAGTTCATAATTAATTACCATTATTATCAATTAACTATAGTCAGTTTTAAAAACATTGAATTTTATGATATTCAAATATTGATATAGTAGAAATTGTCATATTATTTATTGCTTAGGGTGTACTTGCCAAGTCAATAAGTAAAAATAAACAGAAGGAGTAGTTATCGCAAGACATAATTTATTATTCCCTCCTTAAAAAATTCAAATTTTCAATTTTTAAGTTTCAGTTTTAAAATTTATAGTCTAGAAGTTATAACTCAATTGTTATTACTTTAATACTTTAAGTTGATCATTTTGAAATAAAGATAGTAAGTATCTCATCATTCTTAATATCAGAGATCTTGAATCCTATAAATAAATTTGCCTTTTGATAGAAAATATTTTGCTCCTTAAAGAAAGAACTTGTGGTGAAAATCTGAATTGATTGAACCGGCCCAAAACATTAAATCTTAGAAGAGAAGTTGATGAATGAGATATGACTTTACATATGATAACCCTATATGTCAAGAACTTACCAAAATGAGAAGAAATATAATACAAGATGAATTTAATTGTTTGTTGTCTGGAAAATTTTTCTCTTTGTGCATATGATGAACCTTAAGAAATAGTGTACGTGTACACTTTAGTGGTAAATTTTATATTTTTTTATTATATATAAAAGTATTAATGAATTCACTTGATCATCTTGAATATCAGTCTTTATTCTTTTGTTGTTTTTCTCCTTAATTGATGAAAATATAAATAATTGTGTCAGATTTTACTTAAGAAATTACATGAAAAAAATACTCATAACAAATGACAATATATCATTGTCGCGATTGAGTGCTAGCAAAAAAATTGATAGCACTAGCGCGCTTAAACATATGTCTAGATTGGGCAAGCATTTTGAGTATCTTGCTAAATGAAAAGGTCGACGGATTGAATAGCAAAAGATCAAGACATAACCATTATTGTCGAAGAATATATAAATCGATACATTCAAAATTCAATCACCATCATATCGAATTAAAAGGAACGTAAATTTAATCCATTAAGCTTCCGAAACAATTGCAACATCACAACTTTGGGAAAAAGAAATCACATAAAAAAAAAAACAATTTCACACCATCTCTCATAAAAACAAAAGATATAAATTGATACAAAAAAATTAATAATAAAATACGATTATTACCATTAAGGTAAATTAATTAATCAATTTAGTTACCACCACCAGCACCAAGACCTTTACCACCGAGCAAACCGCCACCAAGTCCCATTCCACCATTTATATCATGGCCAAGACTTCCACCAATACCAATTCCGAGGCCACCTAAGCCATCACCACCACCACCACCTACGCCGCCTGCACCAAGCATGCGCCGCCCTAACACGTCAGCAGAAACCATAATGCCACTAAAAAGAACAATTAAGAGAACTACTCCAATAACACGAGTTGATGAGATAGCCATTACAACTTTAATATTTATGAAAGATGAGTTAAAATTGAAAGACCAAATAATTAATGAGAAAGTGTGATGATTAATTACCTTGTCTAGGCAAGTATATATAGTATTAACAATAACATTATAATATTGAGCATGTGTTTGGAGTTGTGAAATATATAATTGTGAATGATTAGATCTTAGGCAAATATTCCATTAATGACTAGAAGATAATGATGGGATCATTAGGATTTAGTAAT
>NW_026030009.1:1803-6069 GCF_019186545.1 Solanum stenotomum | reverse complement strand
AAGGTTCATCATATGCACAAAGAGAAAATTTTCCAGACAACAAACAATTAAATTCATCTTGTATCATATTTCTTCTCATTTTGGTAAGTTCTTGACATATAGGGTTATCATATGTAAAGTCATATCTCATTCATCAACTTCTCTTCTAAGATTTAATGTTTTGGGCCGGTTCAATCAATTCAGATATTCAAACAATTAAATTCATCTTGTAATATATTTCTTCTCATTTTTGGTAATTTCTTGACATATAGGGTTATCATATGTAAAGTCATATCTCATTCATCAACTTCTCTTCTAAGATTTAATGTTTTGGGCCGGTTCAATCAATTCAGATTTTCACCACAAGTTCTTTCTTTAAGGAGCAAAATATTTTCTATCAAAAGGCAAATTTATTTATAGGATTCAAGATCTCTGATATTAAGAATGATGAGATACTTACTATCTCACCACAATATATTTAGTTGTCTATTGAATTATTTTGTACCCACCCGACAATTATATATTATTTTTTTGTTGTATTTTTTCTAAGTATATATTTTATTTCATAATAAAAGAGAGAAATCAACCACAACCACATATATCAATGTAATCTTATAAATGGAATATGAGAAGAGAATGGTGTGTACGCAACTTTAGCCTACCTAGTGAAAGTAGATATAACTTGTTTCTGATATATTCTCGGTTAAAGTAAAACATCACAAGTCACACAAATGAGTAAGAAAAAGAAATATAGTACTAGAGGCACATCGTAGAAACGTAGAAAAGAAGATCAAGAAAAATAACATTAATAGATAATAACAAATAATCGAAACACAAGAAATAATTGGTATTCATCGAATAGAAAAATAAAACCGTATGGAAAGTAACAATAGTAATACTATGACCGAGTACCAACTAATCTCTAACCTAATTCTAATTTTTATATTCTTCTATCTAAAATCATATCCTCGATAAGTTGATGTATAAAAAAAGTATCCAAATTTATCAAAAATATAATTATCTTTCCAATCATTCTTTCTAATTATTATGTAGTATATACATACACGTTTTCAAAATATAAATACATTATATTGCTGGCAAATAATATAACCAACTATATTGTTCATGGAGAACCACTAAAATGAGTACAAAATCTTGTTTATTCACAATCGTGCATTGTTTAATTTCTAATAATCCCATTATATATTTTTCTAAATAATTAACTAATAGATTTATTAATCCTTAAGCCAATATAATATAAATATAATGCGATATTTGGCTAAGATCATGGAAATAATCTTATTANTATTATGTAGTATATACATACACGTTTTCAAAATATAAACACATTATATTTCTGGCAAATAATATAACCAACTATATTGTTCATGGAGAACCACTAAAATGAGTACAAAACCTTGTTTATTCACAATCGGCATTGTTTAATTTCTAATAATCCCATTATATATTTTTATAAATAATTAACTAATAGATTTATTGATCCTTAAGCCAATATAATATAAATATACTGGGATATTTGGCTAAGATCATGGAAATAATCTTATTATTCACAATTATATATTCTAGTCTTCCTAACATATGCTCAATAAAAAATAGACCAATTTAACACTATATAAACTTGTCCATAGAAGTACATTATTACCATATATCTTACAATTTTATCATTTTTTCTTCATAAATATTTTAGTCCATATATTTAATTTAAAGTTACAATTAATATAATGGCAATATTTTCAGCTCGTGTTATTGGAGTAATTCTTTTAATTGTTCTTTTTAGTGGCATTATGGTTTCTGCTGACGTGTTAGGGCAGCGCATGCTCGGGGCAGGCGGTGTAGGTGGCGGCGGCGGTGGCGATGGTGATGGTGGTGTGAGCTTTGGAATTGGTTTAGGTGGAAGTATTGAGCATGTAGGAAGTATTGGCATTGGAATTGGTGGTGGTTTGCTTGGTGGTGTAGGTAAAGGCGTTGGTGGCGGTGGACACTAAATTAATTTACTTTAATTGTTTACAAGATTATTGTTGCTAAATAAGTGATTTTTTTTAAAAAAAATAAATTGTGTTTAATTTGGTGTGGTAATTCTTTTTACTTAATTAGTTCTTTCTTTCTTTCTTGTAATTTGATTTATTTATTTCTTTTAGCTAAAGACGATTTTATTAATTTATATATAAAAACATAGTTAACATTATATCGGAATATATAATACTAATATGATTATTACCAAACTTAGCTAGATTATTTCATGCATAAGTATCATCGTGTAATGTATTAATATCGATCTGAAATTATCTCTCCAAAATATATCAAGGGTAATTATTTTTCATTTAAATAATTTTCACTTGAAATTAGGCCCTACAAATTTGAGTAATTCTAAGAAGGGGTTTCTTATCGATGTATATGAATATGTGATTCCCTAAAAATTGGTAGTACTAAAAATAGATGTGCACGATAGGACAATTTTTAGTACTATCAATCTTTGCCACAAGAGTAATTAAGATCATCTGCATAGAAAAGATAAGATGAATTTGGGCATTTAAGAGATAGTTTGATTGGTTCGATTCACAGGGCAATATCCACTTAATAATTAATGTAAACAGATATAAGTCCATACAAATAATAAATAAGTATATGGACATAGGGTCTCCTTGACTAATCCTCTGATAGGGGCCGACAAAGAACTCAGTTAACAAGGACTGACATGGTGGTCAATGAGATAAAACTCCTAATGAATTTAGTGATTTTCTAGGAGAAAACTTAAAAAAAGAAGCGAACACACTATATAAAGGATCATTCTAACTTATCATAAGCCTTTTCAAGATCAATTTTAAGAATCAACAGTTTCCTCTTATGGATTTAGAATTTTTGAAGGATTTGGTAACTTCATGTATTATAATAGCATTAAAAGGTTTTCTTCCTTTAAGAAAACTCAATTGGAAGGGCCAACTAAGTTGACCAAATTAAAAATGATTCAAGACGATTAGCAATAATTTTGTAATCACTTTATAGATAGTATTACATAATCCAATTGTATCATTTTGTTTATTTAAGAGGAAAAGTGAAAAATATATCTTTCTAATTTTGTGATTTAGAATGGATATATATCTCATTAGAAAAAATGGTGTACATATCCTTATCATATAACAAATGGTGTATTTATACCTTATTTATCTAACAAATGGTGCATATTTACATTTTTTTTAATCGACTGATAAATTAAAACAAATAATTCTAAAGCTAGTTTTTAAAATCCAAAATGTCACATAAGTTTAAAAATTACCGCGTACCTTTTTATTTTACCTCTATAGACCCGACTCTGATCCGACCCGACTAAACAAACCAATCCTCTTTTATTCAGATCTGACGCAAACTCATTTTATGTCACGACCCAAAAATGGATGTGATGGCACTCGTCGTATCCCACCAAGACAAGTCAGCCTAAAACCCAATCATTTCTATAAAGTGCGGAAATAAAGCAAAGTTCAATAACAATTACTATTACGAAAACAGGTCAACTTAATTCAATCCCCAAAACCTGGTTGTCACGTGTCCAAGCCTCTAATGTAAATACTAGAATTGAAATAAAATACGCAAGTCTCAAATGATGTTGTCTTTCAAGTAAAAACAAAATCATAAACCGGAGTAAGGAGGTTCGCTGAGATGACAAACAGCTACCTCTCAGATCTCCACAGAAAGCCTCGAAAACGAAGAGAATGAAAGGTATCACGAAGATCCGGGCTCATAACCTACAAAAAAATTGTAGAAGCAAGGGGTGAGTACCAAACCACACGGTACTCAACAAGCAAACCTCTAAACACAAGCTAAGGGTACAGAATACGGGTACTCCTTACACCCTATGATAACCTCCATAGCTACAACCTGCATAAAACCAGCCCAACCTAACAATTCACAGTTTACAAATCATACAACTCAACAATAGCACTCTAACATATTATATATTCTCAATAACAACTCAATATTTATCAATAACAAGTTTCACAGAAAGGCACTCACAAGATCAGCAACACACAAGATCAAGTTCATCAATAATAAAAAAGTGCAATGCAATGAAATGCAATGTCAAGTATAGTGATGCATGTCTGACCTAATGATACACACCCGCTGTCTCTCAGTCCGGGACCCATGGGGGACATATCTGTCCATGCATCCATCGCGGCGCGCGATACGTCCCTCGAAATATAATATCCGTCGCGGCGCGCGACACGTCCCTCGAAATATAGTATCCATCGCGGCGCGCGATACGTCCCTCGA
>NW_026030009.1:0-911 GCF_019186545.1 Solanum stenotomum | reverse complement strand
ATCTATTCAATAATATCACATCCCCTAATCAATGGTCATAATTGCCCTATGATATAGTCCCAGTTCTTGTCGGCAGTAACCCCTAAAACAATACTTATACATTAATTTGAAACACCAATATTGGAGAAACTTAAAAACCAACTCGTTACACCCATAGAGCCTCACTATAGTTTAACACAATTTACTGCTATCTAAAACTTACCAATTATTAGCTATCAATATGTCAAAATATTTCCCACTCCAACTTATCCTTTAAAGACCAAATTCCAATGGAATACATAATTTAAATATTCAATTCTTTTCCTCCCATCAGAACTAACGCCACATACATGATTATTAGTGGAAAAAGTTTGTTAACCAATTGGACTATTTGGTTTTTAACTCTTTCACTTGCAAACATATATATATAAAATCATCATAAAAGCTTAGTTAGATTTCTTACCTGAAGGAAGAGGATTCACTGCTCAAGTTCTCTTTTTACTTTGTGACTTGATGCCGCACCAACCGTACGGTTCTCTCTCACAGTTTAGGTTTAATTTATTTTACATGGGTCACTAAATGAATTATGGACTTGACCCATTACCCAATAACTAAATAAATCAATTATTTAATAAATATCCATCAATTAAATAATCATATTTATCGAATAGTTCAAAATTCTTAAAATCAACTTCACCGACTGATCATGAATGACTCGCGGTAACTATCGGGAGGGGTAAAATGGTAATTTTTATAAAAACTTCAAATATGACTTTCTGGGTCATTACACTTTATAACTGAGTAGGAGACAAATTGAAAAAAAAAATCCATTTGGATTAGGTCTAGAGAGGAAGAAAAAATGGATGAGGTAATTTTTTTAATAGACGTGTTATTTTTAGAATTAAAAAAAATCAGTTTTAAGATTATTATTT
>NW_026030008.1:0-285 GCF_019186545.1 Solanum stenotomum | reverse complement strand
CTACAAATTTTTGTAGGTTACGAGCTTGAATTTTTGTGGTACTTGTTATTCTCTTCTTTTCCGAGGCTTCTTGGAGATTTGTGAGGTAGTTGTTTGTCAACTCAACAGACCTTCTTACTCTTGTTTATGATCTTGTTCTACTCTAGAAACAATGTCATATGAGACTTGTGTTGTTCTTTTGAATCAGTTGTAATACTTTAGAGGCTTGTACACATGACAACCAGATTTTGGGGGTATATTTGAGTTTATTCTAAACCTTTCGCATTTTATTGTAATGGTTGAGTT
>NW_026030007.1:0-716 GCF_019186545.1 Solanum stenotomum | reverse complement strand
ATGAGATAATTAAATTGAAAGAAAAATTGCAATTACAAGATGAATTAGAAGAAAAAGAAGAAAATAACCAAGATAATCTACCCGAAATAAGAGTTGATGAAATAAACAATGATGATCTAGAACAACATTTGGAAAACAAGTAAAACATATATGGAACTTTTAGCAAATATAGATAATACAAAGAATTTAGAAGTAAATACAGAAGACGTAGACATGGAAGAAAAACCTAGCACATTAGGAGTAAAAAACCCAAAATATTTTAATCCAAAATATTATAATAAAAATTATGAACAATATAATAAAGAAAAAACTACATGGAATAAAAGATTAAATAAAAAATGGACGCCTAAACCAATAACTGGACAACATGAATTTTTAAATTTAGACTGTGTAGCAGACATAAATAAAACAATCCAATTATGGGTAGGATACATATCAAAACAATTAATAGATAACAAGATAGTGATAGCTGAGGCACCAGGATACATAGAAAGAACACTTATAGAAACAGTAAAATTGTGGCTACAAAATTTAACAAATGAAAGCTTAACAATTTTAAGAAATAATAAAAAATTTGATGGTGGAATAGCCACTACAACCATGGAAATATTATATAAATACGAAATAGCTATAAGAAATGAATTTAGTAGTATGACAACAGAAGTAGAAGAACAAAATAAAGAAATAGAAGATATTAAGGCTAAAAATCCAATTAA
>NW_026030006.1:0-10407 GCF_019186545.1 Solanum stenotomum | reverse complement strand
ACTTTCAGGTAGGCTATGGAATTTCCCTCGTGAGATTGAGAATGTTTAGGCAATTATTTATTGATTTGCTTGAGTATGGAGGAGTTCGGGTGTCGACCATGCTAGGTTTCTATAATTCCTACCTTAGACCTTATATCGGGAAATTGTTGGATTATGAAAGCATGACTCTTGATATTGTTGAACATTCATACTTTGTGGTGTATATGATAATATTGATTTGAAGTATGTTTGGCCTTAGTCTAGTCTTAGACTAGTGTTGCCATAGACTTGCGAGGTTTTGGATGTCGTTGGGCAGTAGAACATTTTTCGACGTTCTTTCGGACGATCAGCTCCTTGTAGACTGATATAGTAGACTTGAGTCTGATAGTCTGAGCCTTAGCTAGGCGGTAACTCAGCTTATGACCTTGTATCCATAATGCCCTGCTTTTCTATCGGCTACAGATACCCGGTTAGAGCCCGTGGTCCAGCTTACTTATGTCCAGGCTTAGCTATAGTACACGGTTCATGTCCGTGGTGCATCATACCTATGATCTAATTTTGGCTACAGTACCCGGTTAGAGTCCGTGGTCCAGCCCACCCGTGCCCGACCTTTTGCTACAGCACCCGGTTTGAGTCTGTGGTTCAGCCCATATAGGTTCACTCAGTAGCTATAGTACCCGGTTCAAGTCCGTGGTCCAGCATGCACATGGTGCATTCCCAATTCCTTACTGAAGATTTAGTTTAGTCTTGAATACTCTCATCTGTAGGTTGAGGTTTTGGAGGTTGGAGATGTTCCGATTAAAGTCCGGGACGTAATGAGATCTTGGAATATAATTGGAAATGGTTCAGTTAAAGTCCGGAAATTGGTAATATTGCGATAGACCTTCTAGCTCCATTATTTTACTTCAACTGCCGGTGCATCTGTCGGGCTTATGGGGGTCCGTACACGTGGTTTCTTTTATTGTGCAGGAGCGTACCCGTCGGGTTTATAGGAGCCCGATAGAGTTAGGTAGATTCCTTGTCTTCGTTGCCTGTACGCTCGTGTACATACCCACATTTACTACTCTTTTACCCTTGATTGTGACCCTTTATTCGCATTTCAGTTCACTTTTGCTTATCTTGGATAGTCGGCCTGATGCCTACTGGGTACCTGTTGTTTTGGTACTCATACTACACTCTGCATCTATTTTCGTGATGCAGGTCCGAGTACTAGCTACCGACGTTGATTCGAGCCAGCTGCGGTCGTGATCGGAGGCAAGGGTGAGCACACAACGTCCTGGATTTGCCTATCTCCTTCTGTACTTACTTTTTCTTGTCTTTTACCTTTTTAGATATCTTGTTTCTGTTGTCCACTTTTAGGACTTGTACTTTTGTTAGCAGCTCTGTACTTCCAAGTTTTGGGAGGAATTCATTTTGTGTATATATGTCTAGTCGCTTCCGCCCATTCATTGCATGTTCTTGTTATATTTATTACTATTTTAGGTTGATTGGTTGGTTTTCTACCCTAACATCCCATTACTTCGAGTTTCGGAATATGGGTCGGCTTGCGTACTGGTGGGTCATATAGTAGGCGCCATCATGACCTGAGAAATTGGGTCTTGACAATTCAGACATTAGAAGATATGTTGAGGGCCTGTGTGATCGATTTCAAAGGTAATTGGGATGATCACCTATCCCTTACTGAATTTGCATATAATAATAGTTACCACTCTAGCATCCAAATGGCTCCTTATGAAGCTCTCAATGGGAGTAGATGCAGATCTCCTATTGGATGGTTTGAAGTTGGTGAAGCTGGGTTGATAGGACCAGATTTAGTTCACCAAGCTATTGAGAAAGTGAAAGTGATTCAAGGAAGGTTGAAAACGGCACAGAGTCGTTAAAAATCATACACTGATGTTAGGAGAAGGGCATTAGAGTTCGAAGTAGATGATTGAGTATTTTTAAAAGTTTCACCCATAAAGGGTATTATAAGGTTTGGTAAGAAAGGGAAGCTCAGTCCTCGGTATATTGGACCTTATCGCATAGCCAAGAGGGTTGGCAATGTAGCTTATGAGTTGGAGCTACCTCAAAAATTAGCAGCAGTTCATCCGATATTTAATATCTCCATGTTGAAGAAATGCATGGGTGATCCTTCATTGATCATACCAACTGAAAGTATTGGAATTAAGGATAGCTTATCTTATGAGGAGATTCCAATTCAGATTTTAGATCACCAAGTTTGCAAGTTGAGAACAAAAGAGGTAGCATCAGTCAAAGTCCTTTGGAGGAACCAATTTGGTAAGGAAGTTACTTGGGAAGCTGAGGAGGATATGAAGAAGAGATATCCACATTTCTTTGAATCCGAAGAAAGTGCAGATCAAGGTACTAATTTTCTTTTTAGTACTATTTAAATTATAAGTGAGCATGTTGTTTGTTTGAATTTGTTGTTGGGTGTTTGAACTTGATGTTACACCTTTAGCTTAGCAAGAGTAATCTCATTCGAGGACGAATGTTCCCAAGGGGGATATATTGTAACATATCACAAATTGAAATAACTAGAACGAAGCCAATAATTGGAAATAGTCATTTTTGGAAAGAATGAAAAATCTGGAAAATTGTTCAAGTTAGGAAAAGTGAGTTTTGGTCATCTTCAAACGACCATAACTGCTTGCTCGGGATGAGTTATGTGTAGATCCAAATATGGTTGGAAAGCCCTTGGAATGATCTTTCCAATGCCGCCAAGTTTGCACGATTCCGAGTTTGTATGAGTGAGTTATGCCCTTTGGACGTTAGGCTGTTTGATTAAGGAAATGTCCAATCCGGAATATTAAGGGGTATTTTAGTCTTTTAACCTATTAATTTAATCCATTTTTAGGATTTTAATATGGGTCAAATCAGATTTTATTCAGTTTTATAATTTGGGATTTCACGCTAGGGCTAAGGATAAAGGAGAAGATAAAAGAAGAAGGAGAAAAAGGCAAATTCATCAAGATCGATCAAGAAAGTTGGTGTTTCGCCAAGAATTTACTTCTATCAGGTATGTGAGGCTCTCATACCGTTGGGATCGTTCTCCCACGTGCCAAGCATATTAATTTCAGTTTGGATTCGTCCTAAAAACATTTGAATGTTGATGAACTTGATATCTATTCTTGAATTCATATAATGTTCTTGAATTGACTAAGCTGGAAGTTTCTGAGTTCTTTATGTCGCATCATAGAGTCGTTTCGAGTCAAGTTCTTAGGTACATTTGTTGGGTATCTGTATCTAAAAGTAATTTGAGAAAAAGAACCAAGTTTGGGTGAATTGGGGTTGGAAAACGAAGAGGAAATTTCGTCAAACGAAATTAGAGAGTGGCCGTGCATCGCGCTCCTAGTGCCCAGTTTTGAAAAATTTTGCTCTGCATCGCGGAGCTAACACGAGGTGTTCTGCCTCAAAAGATGTTTTTGGAACCAAAATTTAATTATGCCTCCGCGTCACGGACCCACCTTCGTATTTTGATTTTTGATCTTTTCTAATGTTTAGCTATCTAAAATCATTCCTAAACAATATGAGATCTTTCCAATCACAAATCAAAATCCTTGAATCCATAATTCAATTCAAGGATCAGTTAAGAGTCAAGTCAATAGTAGTTAATGTCAAAGTCAAGAGAAGTCAAGAGTCAAGTTAAGAGAAGTTTTTAAAGTTTTCAAAAGTCATTCACAAATGTTTTAACACTTAAGTTTTGATTTCAGTAAAGATGTAAAGTTGAAGATATTCTCTTCAAAGAAGTATATGGGGACTATGTATTCCCAAAGAGATTTTAAAATGTTTTCACNGAAGGGAAACTGAGATTTCTAAGATAGCCTTTGAGCTAAGTTTTTGAGCACTAATCTCAAATCACAGAAGAAGTATGTTTTTAAACATAAGAGCTAGTATATTTTGGGAGTAGTATTGAGCACCGAATTGGGGTGAGCATGAGTTCATATAACTCACGTCTCCATAAAACCATGTAACCACCATGGGTAGAAAAGGGTCATATTTTTTAGATGAACCCTTTTCACAATAGACTAGTGGATCCACTTAGTAGTTCAGGTCCCTTTGGCCGGGTATAGGATGCGTTGACAGCGTGAGGTAGATCGTTGTATCATCACTATAGCTCTTTTGTGATGGTTGTCGGTTAGAGAAACTCCCATAGAAGTTATTGTATTTTTATATACATCAGTTTATTGTATTTTTACATACATTTCAGAGTTATGTTGTATCCTTGAATATACACAGAGTTGACATCAAGTTTAAACAACTTTTATTTATATTGCACTTTTTTTAAACTGGTTTATATTAAAATGAGTTCAGTTAAATATTTATGAGTTGAGAAGAGTCAAGGTAAGTATTTCTTTCAGATTCCTTTTCTAGCCTATGTTGTTTTAGCATTCGAACTCGCATACTCGTACATTCAATGTACTGGTGCCAGTTGGCCTACGTCGTCTTATGATGCAAACACAGATAACTAGGATTGGCATTTTAGTGCACCGTTGATCCAGTGAGCAGATCAGAGTCAGTTGGTGAGCCTCCTTGCATTTCGGAGGATCTATTTTCATTACTTTCTACTAAGTTCATTAGGATGTTATGGGGTTTGTCCCAACATCCATCTTAGTTGTTTTAGAGACTGCAGAGACAGTCAAATGTTAGTCCTTTGAGTCTTTTCATTATCATTTCTTATTGATAAGACTTGGGTTGCCACTTTTGACCACGTTGAATGTTTAACCTTTAAGCATTCTCAGTTATTTTAGTATTCAGTTTAGTTAAATGTTATTGATCATTATAAGTATGAATATTTTCTTCCGCTGAGTTAAGTAAGCCAGACCAAGGGTTCGCTTGGTGCCATCAATGGTCTTCGAGTGCCAGTCCCGCACAGGGTGTATGCTTGGGGAGTGACAGGGTGTCCAATCGATCGGTTCAATTTTTTGGTTTTCGATAGCCAACAACATTAAAGTATTATTATTAGGAATGATAATGTGTCACACCCCACCTCTTTGATGTAACACGGGACCTAGTGTAATGCCCCGAGGCTACCCCCTTGACATAACACGGGACCTAGGATCATGAGTGACCCCAAGCTAACCCTGAATCTGGCATATCATGAACATACAAAAAATAGCAAAGTAAAATGATCTAAGCAGAAGCTAAATCAACTAATATCTGAAGAGGAACAAGCCCAACTAGTCAGAATATAATATAACATAGCATACAGGTTTTATTGAAGAGTGAAATAACCACTTAACAACTCAAGATGAATTGACTACTATGTCCAAAAAGCCTCTACTAAATTGAGTTGCCGGGACATGCCCCCCAGCTAAATCTATCAAAACTGAAACTAAAAATATTGACTAAAATGAAAGCAAGTCTATTGTCATCGGAATATGAGGACTCACCACTGAAGCTATTGAATGTGGATCAAGAGTCGATCTAAGCGTGATCAAGATACTGAGTACCTCAACCTACATCATGAAATGATGTAGCAAAAATTATGCGTCAGTACTTGGAATGTACTGAGCATGCAGGATGTAGATACTAAGTTGAATAAAAGATATATAAGTTGAACAATACATAACTGAACAATGATGTAATATACGCAAAGATATATATATGTACTATAGTGTAACTGAAAAGAACTAATTGAATGGAATGACCAAGTACTAATCATGAATGTATATGCTGAACTGAATACTGAAATATATATACTGAAAGCCTGGTCAATGCACTAAGAGTTTGACTGTGGGAGCTACTATAAATCGACATAAACCATATGAGCTAAACGTAGAGACTGATATATACACCCCATCGAGAGGATCGAATATACCTTGCTAGGGGTATAAAGGCATAACTGTGGCGTGATCACTAATACTGATGCCCAACAGAGGGGACTTAAAATCCTATGTGGGCACGTAGTTCTTAGACTATGAGGGTACATTGAACCCTAGTCCAATTCAGTGCTAAGTCTACTCCTAACTGAATACATCTAAAGCTAAAATGCGCTAAATACGGAATAGCACAAAATACTGACATGCTAACTGAGAATGCAACATTTATATATTGAGAATGTGACATTCAAAATCTGAAGCATGATTTTTTGTTTAACTGACCTAGCAGTTATAATTCATGAACAACGAGAATTTACACAGACTAGGGTTTTGAGTTTTATACAAGGAATTAAGCAACGTTTCCAAAAAAACATGTTATTTAGACTATGGATACTATAGCAGCTGAAATCACAACAAATTTCCAAGATTTTACAAACCCTAAGTCTAAACAAGCTATGTGGAATCAATGATTTGACTGAATTCTAGGGACCTAGTGGACGAAAGGAATAAACTAATTAAAGAACACCTCTGCTTGTTCTTGGAAAATTGGCGCCTCTTTCTTTTAGTTTTGCGTAAGTTTTGGTGATTTTTGGGGAATGAAGGTTTTGAGTTGGTTCTGACTATATTATTAGGCTAAGATTGAGTAAACCGATGCAGGTTAGGTCTTAAGTGATGTAGTTTTGATGACCACTGCATAGGGGCAAAGACCAAAATGATCCTGACTTAAAGCTGACGAGGGGCCAGCCATGAGACCACTAACGGACCATCGATGGGACCACAGCCAGTTGAGTGGATCGTACTTCTTGGCCAGAGTCTATTGGTTCTTGGTACGCCCATCCATGGTCCCATCCATGGACCGTGTGAAGGACTACGGGACATGAAGGCCACTGTGGTTCTTCACTTTGTGCTAGGGGCTACTTGGTCAGGTCGGCGAACCAACCCACAACTCGTCAATGGGACCATGGCCTGTGGAGGGCTTCGTGGTCCATCACATTTGGCTTGGTGTGAACCAAGATGAGGGTGACGGTTCGTGGTTCGTTTCACGGCTCGTGGATCCCTCTGTGGTTCATCAATTTTCTGTTGTTCAGTCTTTGTTAGGTTCTGAGATATTCCAAAATCCCCCCAGGACCATTCGTCCTCGAATGAAGACTAAGCAAGATGGGTTAGGGGGAAAGGGATGAAATCCCTACTAACTGACTTCTAGAAACTAATATATGACTGAATTTAGCTCCATGAACCATGCAAATATGCTGAAATGCTATGATAACTGAAAGAACAAGAAACTGAGACTGAGTTACACAAGAGTACACCGAGAGACTGGAGAGGGACAACTACCTCAAGCTGAAACTAAATCAGAAGGAAAGAGATAAGGATACTTGGCTCTCATTGCTGCTTCTGCTTCCCAAGTAGCTCCCTCTACGGACTGACTCATCCACAAAATCTTTACTGCAACAACATCCTTATTTCTCAACCTACGAACTTGATGGTGAAGGATTTCAACTGGGACATCTTTATAAGTGAGACTGTCCTTTACAACCACACTCACTAATGATACTATCGATGCCGCATCACCTACACACTTCTTCAAAAAGGAAACGTGAAAGACTGGATGAACCGCTGCTAGTTATGCTGGCAACTCTAACTCATAAGCCACATTACCAACCCTTTTCAGGATTTTATAAGGACCTACAAATGTAGTACTGAGCTTCCCTTTCTTGTCAAATCTCATCACCCCTTTATAGGTGACACCTTCATAAAAATCCAATCATAAATTTCGAACTCTAAGCCCCTTCTCCTCACATCTACATACTACTTCTAACGACTCTGAACTGTCTTTAGTCTATCTCTGATGAGCTGAACTTTCTCCATAGCATCATGAACCGAATCTGGCCTAATCAAGGCTGGTTCACCTACTTCAAACCAACCAATCGAGTACCTGCATCTACGCCTCTATAGTGCCTTATACGAGGCCATCTGAATACTGGAATAGAGCTATTATTATAAGCAAATTCTTTGAGAATTCTGTGGGTGTTATTCACTATTCTAACCCTCCCGTCAAGCTCTAGTTTACCCTATTGGTTTCCGGGGTATTACAGAAAATGTTTAACTGATACCTTGGAGATTTTTTCATCTTCGCTGATCTATTTTCCTCTTTTGTTCTTGATTCTAGATAGATTCATCTTTTTTCTCTTTGTCCCTATCATGTTATGGGAGTAGTTAGTGTTTTTATCACCTTCTTCAAACCATATGCATCGAGATTGTTGAAGAAGTATCGATTTTGCAATTTCAACCATTGAATATACTCAGCATGCACTTTATTAACATCTTGCCTTCTCTGTTCAATAGTCACTTGAATATCAATTTCTTCTAACGTTTGGAGCTATATATGTTTCCCACTCGGTGGTTTTCTAATGAATATCACCTATTTGTTTCCTCGACCACAAACTGAATTTTCCCCAGTATCTTCATCTTTGATTGTAAAATCCATATGGGGTATCATACTCTAATTGAGGTTATATTCAACTCTTATGATATTAAATTTTTCTATCATTAAAAGTGAAAATCTATAAATTTAATTTTTTCCCCATGATTTCTCATGTTCAATTTGCCTTTTGAATGATTACAAGAAAATGTATTTATCAATTTTTTATTACATTGGAAGTTGTGCCACAAAAAAGTTAAACGTATTGGAGCTTGATGAAATTAAAATTGAATGACATTCATACCGTCTACATTAAAAAAGTCAGAGTTTTATACTGAAAAGCATATTCTACACTTGAGTGCAATAGTATAAACAGACTATGTGTGATAATAGGTTACCAAAGTTGCAACCAATATGTTCTTGGGTGATCATGTTAAGTCGATTATTCATCACAACCCTATCACAATAAGTAGGTACACACAACTGATAGAAGCATGTTTGTGCAGAAGGCAAGTGTTGACAAGACTCTGAGGTTCTAGAGATGCAAAGTCTATAATTTAAACAATGAAAACCCTCTAGAGGGTAGATACCTTATTGAAGTCCAGAAGAAAAGAAGTGCCCATTTTCTTCTTAGCAAGCATACAATCAACTATCTACAGACAAAGGAAAAAGAAAATAAATATGTGTTAGAAAGAGCGGGTTAAAGTGTGAAGTTTAAATACTGTGATGATATATGACTACCTTCGAAAACCAGGATTTCTTTGTATCCATTGTAATCTGTATGTTCTTTCCAATCTTTGATAGAAATAGCAGTTCCACTCCATCATGCATTTTGTCAAGATCTTCAAGATATAAACTCCAAAACAAGGAAGTCTTGATACTTGAGGTAGTGATATCAGAAAAACTTTGAGAAAAACGAGTTATCTGCGAAGCAATTGATGTGATAAAACGATGTTGAATAAGGAGATTAACATACTTCTTTCTATTCTTACTGTTCACAACAATATCTTTCCCATTAGGACAAAGCTCGACTGTTTTTTGGGATCCCAACTATTTAGCATATAAGCGAAGGTCAAGATAAGTATATCTTGATCCACTGTCTCAAGATCCATCTCGAGTGTCTGCTTGCAACTACTGTATAAGGTGGAATCTGCATCCCGAATTTCCTCCAATGGCATTCTCTCTCCAGTCAATTGCACGAAAAACACACGAAGAAATACAACTCCGATGTGGATTTTATGCATTAATTACACTGCAATCATTCTACCACAGAAGGTGAAATACTCAAATGTAATGGATCCACCATAGATGCTGCAACCAAAAATACATATTAATAACTAAAGTTAATACTTTTTAGATGTAAATGTGTGCGTAAAGGCGATAAAAGTTACCTGAATTTGGGAAAAACCTTCTTCGATCATTGGGACAAGAAACATAGAGAGCTTTGTGAGGATTGGGCATCTCTCAACATACCAAGAAGAACCACTCTCTCAACACTCTAAGCCCAATAGCTTCTTCAGGTTTGAACTGCAATAACAGATCGCCTCGCAACAATGCAGGATCCTTATCAACAGTATATTCAAAAGATACCTACAACAACTCAGACCTATCGATGAGCATCTCATATGACTCCTCCTTGTTTCCACCTCTAGCTTCATCAAGCATCCTCATTGTGAAATGTCTCCATACTTTGAAATTTGTTACCTCCTTGTGCTCAATGATCCATTGATAATCATCAAAATTCTTTGTATATATCCCGATTAGAAAGCACAGTCAAAGTTTTCGTTGACTCAACTTTCTCCAAAAGACCTCCTGTTAAATAACTTAGAAATATTATTTAACTCTTCCACTATTACAAGATACTGAAACCACCATGATACGATAAGCCTATCTTCATTAATCAACATCTTATCTTCCAATTTCCTTAAGCATCGTTCTGTTTTATCTAGCATATCATATAAAATGATAAGCAAATCAGACAAAATATGATGCAAGCTTTCAATGTACTCTCTGTCATACACTTCTTCACCACTTTTAGAGTAGAAAGGTTGTTGCAATAATGCCCTCACCAAGGACATATACTAAGTAAAATCATTCACAATGCTTATTAGTGCTAACCCTGTAGAATGAACTGATCCCTTACACAATTCTAACTCGTGGGATAAACCAACAACTACATCCTCGCGA
>NW_026030005.1:0-349 GCF_019186545.1 Solanum stenotomum | reverse complement strand
TGACTTTCTTAGCCTATTTCTAAAGGGCGTGTTTAGTTACCATGCCCAAAAGCCCCATGCCTTTCCTGGTTGGATAACCAAACCCAACCGGCGATTTCCTACAAGTTTCTCTTTTTTTTGGGGGAAGCTAAGAATAAGAAAGGACAAAGAAAAATTTATATCATGTTTACACCGATCGGATTTCTAAAAGTCCTTCGACCCTTACCTTTTATTCATTCTATGATTCTCCTTTCTACCCTTGTTTTGACTACTTGGCTCCTGTCTCATTGGATTGGTAAGATATGAAAGTTTAAGTTTCATGGATTGTTTTTATTTTTTTTTTAAATTATGGATTGTTATGGAATTTGAA
>NW_026030004.1:0-637 GCF_019186545.1 Solanum stenotomum | reverse complement strand
GATCTTGTACAAAGTGTTATTTTATTGTATATTATATATATAAATGAGGCTATATGTAAAGTCCTATATGAAGCTATATGTAAAGTTTATGTGAAGCTTTATGTGTGAAGGTATGATGAGAATGAGTTTACGTGATCTTGTGATGATCCTATGTAAAGTGGATAGCATTGTGATTTAAAGTATGATTTTTCTCATGATGTATATATGAAATGATGTTGGATTATGAAGTATCCTTAGATGATAATGTTGTGACTTGGTTGGTAGACTAAAGTGTCTCTCCTTGTTACTTAAAGTCTTGAATGCATGAATGTGTGAAGTGGGCAAAACTAAGAAATGGTGCCCTTTCTATTAATGTTAAAAGAGGAATTCTAGGCCAAGACTTGAATCGGCAAAACTAAGAAATGGTGCCCTTTCATAAGTCTAGCTTTCCTAAGTAAATGTATAACCTTGAAGGATGGGCCTTAGGGCGAAGTTCCCTTCTTGAGTGAAATGATAGACTTAGAGATGGATGGAGCCGGAACGGCATGAAAATCCTTATCTAAGAAAGTCAAATGAGCTATCCTTATGAACCTTGATTAGCCATGACTAAGAAATGGGGCCTTTCTTGGCAAGAGGTACTATGAGGTGGTTGAACTAG
>NW_026030003.1:0-362 GCF_019186545.1 Solanum stenotomum | reverse complement strand
CAACCCAGCAACAAATAAACTCATTCTGTTCCTCATGTCAGCAACCATTTTTGGAGCATACCAGGAAAGTTATGTGAACCTCAGACTATACTCATGAATTCTCAAAGAATCCTGCTTAAGTGTGAGGNTCTTTCAATTCTCGGGGGAAGAAACACCCCAAGAAGGCCCCCTCAAAACAAGCCCAACTCGCAAGTGGTGCTCCCTCAACTCGATTCTTCTTCCATTGGTCGAACCATATCCAAGTGACACCTTTCATCTGGTATGCAGCTAGTTCCACCCTCCTAGTATCAGCAACATGCATGATTTTGAAAACCTTCTGAAGTTCTTCAACAAAGTTTTCTGGATCCTTAGTAACACTTGAA
>NW_026030002.1:0-338 GCF_019186545.1 Solanum stenotomum | reverse complement strand
TCATAACCATTAAACCCTAACCCTAAATTCCTAAACCCTAACCCTAAACAATAAATCATAAACCCTAAAGCCTAAACCCTAAACCCTAAACCCAAACCCCTAAACCCTAAACCCCTATCCCTAAACCCTAAACCCTAAACCCTAAAACCCAAAACCTAAACCCTAAACATTAAACCCTTAACCATAAACCCTAAACCCTAAACCTTAAAACCTAAAGCCTAACCCCGAACCCTAACCCTAAACCATAAACCACAAACCCTAAACCCTAAACACTAAACCCTAAACCCTAAACCCTAAACCCTAACCCCTAACCCCTATACCCTAACCCTAAAGCCTAA
>NW_026030001.1:0-1231 GCF_019186545.1 Solanum stenotomum | reverse complement strand
TTTTATGTTTTGTCGTTAAAACATATAAATTTTTACATGTAGCTGTAAATATTTTTACTTCCCGGGGCTAGTTCTATTCCTGACGTTCTCCAATATAATACTAGCGATTTATCTATATTTCTGTCATTTATTGCTACTGAGTAATTAGCACTTACTATAAATTTGAATTTTTGGTATATGAGGTTACCTCTTACTGCACTTATTACACTTTTTTCTATGGGTTGTATAATTCTATCATCCGCTAAGTATATTTCTATGGGTGTATCTATTCCTTCTCTAAAGCATGCTTTTATTAATATTTCTATTCCTCCTAAATGTACATATTTAATTTAATTTTTAGCCTTAATATCTTGTATTTCTTTATTTATTATTCGTTTATTTATTATTGGTATTTTGGCCTTTCCTTTAGTGTATTTGCAATCTATGATATGTTCTCTTTGACTTACTACATAATATTTCTCTTTTTGTCGTTTAAATCAGTTTCTTATTGTTGGTATTTCGAATATTTTTGCTACGCTTAGATCTAATTCTTTTCCTTTTATTTGTTCAAATATACTATTATCAAATATTATTTTCTGTTCTAAAGATTCTTCGTCTTGATGTTCTTCTTTCTTTATTATTTGTATGTCTGCTTCAGTCATTTGTTATATTATGGAATTCTTTATCTGATTCTATTTCTATGTTACTATCTATTTCATTTTCTGAGATTTCATATATGCTATCTTCACTTTCTAATTCATAATCTACGTACTCTATTTGTGTATATTTTTCATCGTCTATTATTATTTCTGATATTTGTTTTTTCTTTGGATTTTTAGGTAATTTACAATCTCTAGCTATATGTCCTACTTTTCCACAATTATAACAAGTACATTCCTGTCACGACCCGATTTATCAAGTCCTGATGACATCTACTATAACCCACCAGCAGGTAAGTCAACCCGTAACCCGGAACAACAAGTAATGGGTCTGAGGATAGAAATTAAACCAAAAACATATAAAAAAAATAAAGATCCCTCCCAGAACCTGGAAGTCACTAGTACAGAGCTACTACAAAATGAGTACAAGTCCCAAAACTGGACAACAGAGACTGGACTGTCTCGAAAGGAAAAAGACAAGTCTATATATACAGATGGAGACTGAAATAGTACAAAACGCCGTGTGCTCACCCTCGTCTTCGGATAAGTCTACTCCAAGCTCGAACAACGCTGGCTACTAGTGCTCGGACCGG
>NW_026030000.1:0-1722 GCF_019186545.1 Solanum stenotomum | reverse complement strand
AAAAATTGCATCAAACGGATGTTCGAGCTGAGAGTTACGGCCGTTTGAAAATTCAGCATCTTAAAGATTGAAGGTAGCTTTGAATTTTTCAAACTTCAAACGGCCATAACTCGGGCCTCAGGTGTTCGATTAAGGCAATTTTTTGTTTGAGTCCAAGTATTTTTTCGATATCTAGGCAGCCAAACTGCCTGAAAGCAGTTTGCGTGAGCCGTTTTTCGAAAAAATGCCTTTTAATGATTCGTGCGCGCGTCGAAACGTGGTGAAAATAATAAAAGCAAATTCGAACAAGGGGGATGAGTTTTTAAAATAGATCTCGTGAAAATACGAGGATTCAAACAAAAATTGCGTCAAACGGACGTGCGAGCCGAGAGTTACGGCCGTTTGAAAATTCAGCATCTTAAAGATTGTAGGTAGCTTTGAATTTTTCAAACTTCAAACGGCCATAACTCGGGCCTCGGGTGTCCGATTAAGGCGTTTTTTTTTTGAATCCTTGTATTTTTTCGATATTTACGCAACCAAACTGCCTAAAGGCGGTTTGCGCAAGCCATTTTTTGAAAAAATGCCTTTTACTGATTCTTTTGCGTGTAGAAAGGTGATGAAAAAAATAAAAGGAAATTCGAACAAAGGGGATGGGTTTTTCAAATAGATCTCGAAAAAATACGAGGGTTCAAAAAGAAAATTGTGTCAAACGGACGTTCGAGCCAAGAGTTACGGCCGTTTGAAAATTCAGCATCTTAAAGATTGAAGGTAGCTTTGAATGTTCCAAACTTCAAACGGCCATAACTCGGGCCTCGGATGTCCGATTAAGGCGAGTTTTTTTGAATCCGCGTATTTTTTTGATATCTACGCAGCCAAACTGCTTGAGGGCGATTTGCGCGAGCAATTTATCGAAAAAATGCCTATTACTGATTCGTGCACGCGTCGAAATGTGGTGAAAATAATAAAAGGAAATTTGAACAAGGGGGATTGGTTTTTCAAATAGATATCGTGAAAATACGAGGATTTAAAAATAAATTTGCGTCAAACGGACGTGCGAGCCGAGAGTTACGGCCGTCTGAAAATTCAGCATCGTAAAGATTAAAGGTAGCATTGAATTTTTCAAACTACAAACGGCCATAACTCGGGTCTAGGGTGTCCGATTAAGGCAATTTTTTTTTGAATCTTCGTATTTTTTTGATATCTACGCAGCCAAACTGCCTGAGGGCGGTTTGCGCGAGCAATTTTTTGAGAAAATGCCTATTACTGATTCGTGCGCGCGTCGAAACGTGGTGAAAATAATAAAAGGAAATTTGAACAAGGGGGATGGGTTTTTCAAAAAGATCTCGTGAAAATACGTGGATTCAACAAAAAATTGCGTCAAACGGACGTGCGAGCCGATAGTTACGGCCGTCTGAAAATTCAGCCTCTTAAAGATTGAAGGTAGCTTTGAATTTTTCAAACTTCAAACGGCCATAACTCGGGCCTCGGGTGTCCGATAATGTCGATTTTTTTTTTGAATCCGCGTATTTTTTCGATATATACGCAGCCAAACTGCCTCAAGGCGGTTTGCGCGAGCCGTTTTTCGAAAAAATGCCTTTTACTGATTCGTGCGCGCATCGAAACGTGGTGAAAAAAATAAAGGGAAATTCGAACAAGGGTGATGAGTTTTTCAAATAGATCTTGTGAAAATACGAGGATTCAAAACAAAAATTGCGTCAAACGGACGTGCGAGCCGAGAGTTAT
>NW_026029999.1:0-1722 GCF_019186545.1 Solanum stenotomum | reverse complement strand
CTCGGATTAATATATAAAATACTTTTTAGAATAATATTTTCTATTTACTTAATAAATACAAGAAAGGAAAAAAGAAATTTATTTATTTATCATTTTAAAAAAATATAGATATATTTTTCTCCGTACCAATCACACCTTAAAGTAGTAGGAACACTGCTGCTCTTCAAAGCCATTAATCAGTTTGCAAATAATATAGTAGGCTATTTTTAATGAAAAAAACAAACAAATAAATAAATACAAGAAACGTCACATGTTATCCATAATATCAGCTCTTCCTATTAGTGAAATTATGAGCTTTATTTTTAGGTCCGTATAACTTTAAAATGTGTTACTAAAATGTAAGACTAATTTTCTTAAATGATTAGAAATTTCTCATGCGATATAATATACATCTATGTGATTTGTTTCGATCGAGTATTACATGCATATACCTATTTAAATAATGTGAAATTCGTTGCATGTAGAGTGACTTTGAAATAATACATCAGTATAATCCCATTCATTAGTAGTATTGTTGAAAGAAATTAACTAGTAATATTGATTACATTATACCCAAAGTTGTACGACTTTAAATGTATCATTATATATAATCTAAGATTTGTAAGATTAAATACTTTCAGGATCTTGAACATGATAATCTTACATAGAGAATGTTAGGGAACATACCTGATGAGGAAGACATCATCACAGAGAGAAGCGGAAGCGTTAGTCGTAAATTGGTTTCTACCTCCTTGCCCTAACTTTATGCTACCACAACCGTCAGCGATGGAATTAATGTAGAGAATATGTGGTAACCCTAATGGGTGGAGGGAGGACCAATTTATAGAGGTTATGACTTAATCTGGTACGTCCATCAAGTAACCAATGTACGNTACCACAACCGTCAGCGATGGAATTAATGTAGAGAATATGTGGTAACCCTAATGGGTGGAGGGAGGACCAATTTATAGAGGTTATGACTTAATCTGGTACGTCCATCAAGTAACCAATGTACGGACGAGATCTATTCCTTATTAAATATTATTTATGGTATTACTTTGATTCCAAGTAAACTTGGGCCATAAGTAAGAAATAATTAATAGTAAATAAATAATAATTCTTACATTCTCCCACTTGGCCCAATGACCATATAACATTAATATTTAATAAACATTAGTTACGCGTCAAATAAATCTCTTCTATAATGTCCATCATAAATACCACAATATAATAAACTACTAATGCGAGTTATGGCGATTGTACATAAATTTTAAGCTACATATTTCCTTCCATATACTACTGCATTAGCAACTTATCATACTAGGTTCATAAGCTATAAAAACATATAACATTTTATGGTCCACAATAATGTCTCATAGAGACTTATCTTGTGATATCTCAAACAATAATGTGTACACCATTATGAGAAACAAGAAATTCATTAATTTATATCAGAAACACATAATTTGAGCTCAGAGTGTAAAAATATCATAAGTGCATCAATCATAAGTACAACCAAGACCCATTCTTTGAACATGTTCTTTAAATGTCTTTGGTTGTAAGCCTTCTGTTAACGGATCTGCAATCATGAGATCAGTTCTAATATTCTCAAGTAACGCTCTTTGTTTCTGAACTTCTTCCTTAACAGTAAAGTACTTTAATTCCATATGTTTGGCACATTTGGAGTACTTATCGTTCTTAGAGAAGAATATTGTTGTAGCATTATCACAATAAATTTTCAAC
>NW_026029998.1:0-348 GCF_019186545.1 Solanum stenotomum | reverse complement strand
TAATAAATAAATAATTAAAGCATTGCAAGATGTCTCATTAGAGACATATGAGATTAAAATGTCTTATTGGAGGGCAGACTAACCCGATATCTTCTATTTTAGGGTGAATGAACCCAAAGTATCTTATTTTTAGGGTGGAAGGACCCAATGTATCCAATTTTAGGGTGGAAGACCCAATATATCCTATTTTAGGGTGGAAAAAAAAAAAAAACCCGATGTATCCTATTTTAGGGTGGATGAACCCAATATATCCTATTAGAGGGTGGAAGAACCCATTGTATCCTATTAAAGGGTGGAAGAACCCGATATGTCCTATTTTAGGGTGGACTAACCCAATGTGATGCAAAC
>NW_026029997.1:0-714 GCF_019186545.1 Solanum stenotomum | reverse complement strand
CATGCCTAACTGTCGGGGGAGTTTCCACCTAACCAAATCCGCTCGGTGCTTAGCCTACATTCCCATAGAATAGTTCATTACTTTGACATCATCACACATGAAAGGGTGCCATAAGCCTACCGATTCAAGGTATATTATTTAACACATGAAAGGGTGCCATAAGCCTACCCATTCAAGGTACATTTAGGAAAGCTCATTAACTCCTCTTGAAAGGGTGCCATGGGCCTACCGATTCAAGTCTCATCATTAACCTTTATGGAAAGGTGCCATAGGCCTACCGAATCCAAGGTTCACTACTTATCAATAATGGAAGGGTGCCATTAGCCTACCGATCCAAGGTTCATTAAAAGCATGTGTGGAAGGGTGCCATAAGCCTACCGATCCAAGGATTCAACAATCAACAATATAATCATTTATACAAGAAAATGATGCATAAGCCCTACCAATTCAAGGTATACTTTATATTGAAGAATCCTTCATATTATATCATCAACATTCATGAGTGTCATCAACATATCTCATAACTCAAACTTTAAAGCATCGATTCATCAATTCTCCATAGTTGGACATTTTGTCAAACACCTTGAAGGCATGTAATGGAATCAAAGAGCATGGAAAATAGGGTAGTAATTATGCAACCAAACCAGTGAACAACCTACAACAACACCTTTACATTCATAATATGCTCACATTATCTTCATTGAATTCTCATTC
>NW_026029996.1:0-327 GCF_019186545.1 Solanum stenotomum | reverse complement strand
GGAAAAATAGATATCTCTATAGTAGAAAAACATTTTAAAGAATGCAAATTCAGAGTAGATAATTATGGGTATAGACAAAAAGAAAACACCCAAGAAGAAAGCGATGATGAGACAACACGCAGTCTAAAAGAATTCATGGAAACCGCTTCTTCTAGTTCAAGTCCATTTCAAAAAACAACCCCCATAACACCAGTAGAATATACTATAGGAAACTTACCACGTCATCGGGTATATAGGCAAGACCCGGCAACAGAACCAGAAATGGTTAGACCAATAGGAATAAGAATGCCAATAGAATCCCCTATCAAGCTTCAAGATGGAGGAGAT
>NW_026029995.1:0-326 GCF_019186545.1 Solanum stenotomum | reverse complement strand
GAGAATTAGATTTTTTCTTCTTTTTTTTATAGCTTGTTCTTAGTCAATTTTAGTTCAGACAAATTGATCCGAATAAAAGTTGCTTTCTTTATATGGATTCAATTGTTTAAATATGTTGGTGTTGGTGGCTGATTTTTTTTTTTAGTTAGTAGTATTTTGCCTCCAAATCATTCTCGTTTTTAGTCCAGGATATGTGCATGACATTGTGATATTAGCACTTGCATTACAAATGTTGTTGAATTCAAGGTGCTCTATATATGCTACCTAATGGATATGCAACGTTGATTTTTTTTTTTTTTATTTTTTTTCAGCTCTTTGTTTATATT
>NW_026029994.1:0-631 GCF_019186545.1 Solanum stenotomum | reverse complement strand
CAGTGGAGTTATAGAAAACACTATAGGTAAAAAAATTATCTGCTTAAGGTTGTTGGGTAGAATTATCATATACTTGTGTTGGTGCATTGTCGAGGTTAGTGTAAGGTGGCTTGGACACTGACAATTGGAGAACACTGTGGAGAGTTCTGTCATATCTTCCAACTCCGCAAGCATTCAAATTTCTCATAAGAATAATATTACGTCAGGTATTGCTTTTGTTCTAAGCTACAATCCTATCCCTACCTATTAAAGAATGAGAGGATGGTCAGACCAATAAAGTGTCTAGCAACTGGATATGTAGGATGAGGCAACGATCTGGATCCTCCCTACTTGCAGAATGAATGGATCAGACATGGGCTTCATTCTCTATTTTCGGGCAAGGGTGAAAGTCATAAGAGAGGATTACCCTCTTGGTAAGAAAAACGGGATAAAAGTGTTGTCATCTATCTTGATCAATTTGTTGAGGCATTAGAAATCCAGTCTGGCTCAAGGAATTATTCTCGCTATTCAGCCCATTGTTTTGTCAACAAGATCATCTTTGACAATTTTCCATTCCTTCCCTGCCGAGCCTTCTCTCTTTGCTATTCAATTCTTCTGCTTTTTGAACAAATGATTGCGCCCGGAGTGTATT
>NW_026029993.1:0-794 GCF_019186545.1 Solanum stenotomum | reverse complement strand
AACTTGCGCCTCTTCAGTTTTGGGGAAAACTGTAGCTAGGTTTCTCATTCTTGTTTTACTAAAGAAAACGTTGTTCTTGAAGTCTATCTGGTGAGTTTTCTTTAAGATTTAGTTTCTTTTCACAAAGTTTGGGGAATTCTTGCATATGATTTTCTTATGATTTAGTCTCCTAGGTTATTTTGTAAAAGTTGATTTGCATTGTTAAAGTTCAATTGCTTTTGATTTAGTCTCTTTGGAGAGATTAGTGGGATGGGATTCCTAGTTGTATTTCGGTTTGCCTGGAATGGTGGTGGTACGAAATCATGATTTTTCTCTGCCGACTTTTGATAAATCCGAGAGCTACAGCTGCATCAATGGGAGTTTTAATTCAAACAACATCTTTGATTTATATGTTTCCGCCATCTCTTAGTTTCAGTAGTTTCAGTGTATCAACAAAAGTGGGCAATGAGTTAGGTGCTAGACAACCAAACAAAGAAAAAATTGCAGCAATTTAGGCCTTGCTGGTAGCTTCATATTGGGGTTTTCTGCTATGTTTTTTGCGGTTACAGTAAGGAAAATTTGGGCAAAAATGTTTACTAATGACCAAGACATTCTGACATTGACGTCTCTAATTTTGCCTATAATTGGGCTTTGTGAAATTGGAAACTGCCCCCAAACGACTGGGTGTGGGGTGTTGAGAGGAACTGCAAGGTCGAAAGTCGGTGCGAATATTAATTTGTGTTGTTTTTATCTAGTGGGAATGCATGTGGCGGTTGATTGATTAATTTGTGTGTCTTATTTTTTATTTAAGTGCA